>NW_016825829.1:822802-850079 GCF_001698545.2 Rhinopithecus bieti | reverse complement strand
AAATAAATAAATAAATAAATAAAATAGAGACGGATCTCACTATTATGTTGCCCAGGCTGGTCTTGAATTCCTGGGCTCAAGTATCCTCCCACCTCAGCCTTCCAAAGTGCTAGAATTACAGGCATGAGCCACCACTCCCAACCTTCACCTAAGTTCTTGAAAGGTAATTTTACTTGACATAGAAATCCAGATTGACAGCTATTTCTTTCCAGCATTTTGGAGTTATCCTACTGCTCTCTACTGTTGTTGTTTCTGTTGGCGAGTTCGGCAGTAGTCAGTTTGTTTTTCCTTTGTAGGTGATCTGTCTTTTTTCTTTCTGGCTTCTGTTAGAAGTTTCTTTTCTTTATTTTGGCCTTGGCTATTCTGCATATTCATTACAATGTGTGTAAGGTATGAATTTATCTTTATTTATTTTGCTTGGTTTTTGTAGATTCATGTCTTTCAGCTCTGGGAAGTTGTCAGCCATTTTCTCTTGGAATATTTACCCTTCCCTATTTATTATTTCTGCATGTAACTCAAGTAAATGGTTCCTAGACTGTTTTGTTTTTTGTTTTTTGTTTCCCTAAGATAGAGTCTTGCTCTGTTGCCCAGGCTGGAGTGCTCTGGCGTGAGCTCTGCTCACTGCAACCTCCACCTCCTGGGTTCAAGTGATTTTCGCATCTCAGACTCCCAAGTCGCTGGGACTACAAGCGTGCACCACCACATCTGGCTAATTTTTGTATTTTTAATAGAGACGGGGTTTCACTATGTCAGCCAGTCTGGTCTCAAACTCCTGACCTCAGGTGGTCCGCCCAGCTCAGCCTCCCAAAGTGCTGGAATTACAGGTTTGAGCCATCACACCCAGTCAACTTTTTTATTCTATTGTTTTTTATATTTTATTTTTTTTGAGATGGAGTCTCGCTTTGTTGCCCAGCCTGGAGTGCAGTGGTGGGATCTCAGGCCACTGCAACCTTCACCTTCCGGGTTCAAGCAATTCTCCTGCCTCAGCCTCCTGAGTAGCTGGGACTACAGGTGTGTGCTACCACGCCTGGCTAATTTTTTGTATTTTTAGTAGAGACAGGGTTTCACCGTGTTAGCCAGGATGGTCTCGAACTCCTGACCTCGTGATCCACCTGTCTCGGCCTCCCAAAGTGCTGGGATTACAGGCATGAGCCACCGCGCCCGGCCCTTATTCTGTTATTTATATCTCTTCTTTCATATTTTGCATCTCTTTTTCTCCTTGTACTGGTTTCTGGGTAATTTTTTCTTTTTTTCTTTCTTTTTTTTTTTTGAGATGGAGTCTTGCTCTGTCGCCCAGACTGGAGTGCAGTGATTTGATCTTGGCTCACTGCAAGCTCCGCCTCCCGGGTTCATGCCATTTTCCTGTCTCAGCCTCCCGAGCAGCTGGGCCTACAGGCGCCCGCCACCACGCCTGGCTAATTTTTTTGTATTTTTAGTGGAGACGGGGTTTCACAGTGTTAACCAGGATGGTCTCGATCTCCTGACCTCGTGATCTGCCTACCTCAGCCTCCCAAAGTGCTGGGATTACAGGCGTGAGCCACTGCACCTGGCCAGGGTAATTTTTTCAAAGCTATGTTTTAGTTCACAGATTCCTCTTTGTGTCTAAGCTGTTATTCATTTTTTGACCTAAAAATTCAATTTAAAGTTTTTTTTTATTCTAAAAATTAGCAGGCATGGTGGTGCTCCTGTAGTCTAAGTCTCAGCTACTCAAGAGGCTGAAGCTAGAGAATCACTTGAGCCCCGGAGTTTGAGACCAATGTGGGCAAATCGAAACACCGTCTCTACATAAAATACAAAAATTAGCTGGGCATGATGGGGTGCACTTGTGGTCCCAGCTACTCAGGAGGCTGAGGTGGGAGTATCGCTTGAGCCCAGGAGGCAGAGGTTGCAGTGAGCTGAGATTGTACCACTGTACTCCAACCTGGGCGACACAGCGAGACCCTGTCTCACAGAGAAAATCTGAGTGGTAGGGATTTTCAAGTATTTGTGTTAGTTGAGGTCTCCAAATGGAAATAGTGATTGGGAACTAGTTTAAAACAAAAGGTGTATTCAGTGTGAGGTTGGTTCCAAAGTGCACAGTTTGACAGCCCAGGGAGCGAGTGAGGTGTGTTGTTGGTGTTTTCCATGATACAGGGGAACTGACTCCAGTGTGGCCAGCATACAAGACTTTGGTAAAATCATTACTTTGTTCTGGAACTCGATTTTAGCATCTGTGAAATGACTGGGTGACTTCTAAAGTTCCTTCTGGGGCAGAAAATACATGCTTCTAAGGTTCTGTCTCATTGCTTTTTTTTTTTATTATAATGTAATAATTTAATAAGCATTTATTTAAGATCTGTGTTCAGAGCATTATGTTAGGAGTATTGGAAGTAAAGCATTGTAATAGCTCTTGCCTTCAGTAAGCTCGCAGTCTGGCAGTTGGATTAAAAAAATGACCATACGCAGCAGTGATACAGCCTCTAAGAGGGAACTCTACTATGTGGTAGAGAGATGTGTCCCCCTGCAAATACCAGGAAAGACCGTTAATTATTGTCCAATACAGAATGATGTTCTGGTGTCCTTTTTAGAGAGATTCAGTCAGTCTTTAAAGATAATGCTGTTGCTGCTACTGCTAATAATAATAGTGATAGCTACCACTTACTGAGTGTTTACTATGTACCTTGTACTAAACACTTGACATAAGTTAACTCATTTAATCTTAAACCAAGGAAGTAGATAAGGATTCTCATTTTACAGATGAAGAAACTGAAATAGAGAGAGATGAAGAAATGTGCCTAAGGTTACATAGTTTAGTGAACTGGGATGAGAACCTGGGTTGTCTGGCCTTAGAGTTATAAACCATAGATAGGAGTTGAGCACATTTATTAATCAGCATTGCGAGGCTAATGGAATTTTGATAAAGACCCAAACCAGGTTATTTTCTGCACCAGCGATACTAGACATACTGTGGAAATATAAACAGGATAGGGTGCATTAAAGTTCACTCGCATTTGTTCAGTTAGACAGATGGTTGATTTATCTTTCGTTGCTTCACTCAGAGTCATTTTCAAAACCACACCCAAGGCCAGGCAGTGGCTCATGCCTGTATTCCTAGCAGTTTGAGAAGCTGAGGTCAGAGGATCACTTGAAGCCAGGAGTTTGAGACCAACCTTGTCCATGTAGTGAGACCATGGCTCAACAAACAATGAATAATAAACATATTTACTATCATGGGAGATCTGTGTTCCAGACATTGTGCTAGGCATTTTACATTTATTAGTTCTAATTGCCCCAACAACCTGGGAACATATGACCGAGTGTATTTTACTGCACATGTGGAAACTGACGTACAGAAGACGATAAGCCTATGAAGTGATAGTAGGGGCATTGCTGGTACAAAGTCAAAACCTGCCTCTTTGGACCCTGCGCCTCTTTGTCTGTGGGGAGAAGGGATTGTTGATGATGTGATAGCTAGAAAACGTATCATTCATCAGCATAAATCCCAGGTGGATTAAAAAGAAATGTTTAAAATTATAGAGGCACTGTGGAGACAAAGCAAAATAAAATGTTTATCAGAGATAACGCCTTAACATTTTCTTGGTACATTTTATTAGATGTGTGCTTGGGAAGGAATAATAACTTTCTTTTTAAAAGCAGAAGAAATCACAAAGGAAAAGGTTTGTTGACCTAAATATGCAAAATGTTAAAATATTTTCTTATTGAAAAATAAAATTATAGAAGATAATAATCTGAGAATGACAAATATGATAAAAGGGTCAATACCTGTACCATTTTTTTTTCAGATGTGTGTGTAGAAATAAATACATGAAGATCTCAACAGATATGTGGACAAAGGAAATAATAGACTATGGGAAATTTTATTTTTATTTTTTTATTTTATTTTATTTTAGTTTTTTGAGACGGAGTCTCGCTCTGTCACCCAGGCTGGAGTGCAGTGGCCGGATCTCAGCTCACTGCAAGCTCCGCCTCCCGGGCTCACGCCATTCTCCTGCCTCAGCCTCCCGAGTAGCTGGGACTACAGGCGCCCGCCACCTCGCCCGGCTAGTTTTTTGTAGTTTTTAGGAGAGACGGGGTTTCACCGTGTTTGCCAGGATGGTCTTGATCTCCTGACCTCGTGATCCGCCCGTCTCGGCCTCCCAAAGTGCTGGGATTACAGGCTTGAGCCACCGCGCCCGGCCGGGAAATTTTAAATGTAAATAAGCATATAAAAAAATTCATGCTCACCAACTGAGAGAAATGTCTAAGTAGACATTTCTACACTCCAGCCTCGGCGACATTGAGACCGTGTCTGAAAAAAGCCAAAACAAAGCAGACATTTCCCATCTACCAAAACAGAGAAATTTTAGTGATAGCCTCTGCTTCCTTTTCAGAGTATGTAAGCCAAAAACGAAGTGAAACTTTTTATTTAATCCTTGCCCATTTTGGAGGTTTTCTTTACTGTAATTTTTCCTTTCCACTGTCAGGCTTACCCTTCACGCAGTTACCACTTTAGACACATTGTTTACCACCATTTCATTTAGCAGCCGCGTTATTCATAAGATCACTTTATGATGGCATACTTTTCCATCTTACTGTTTTATAATTATTAAATGATTCCCCTGGTATTGTATTGTTCCTTTGTTTTTTTTTTGTTTTTTTTTTTTTTAGGAGAAACATTCTCAGGTTAGTACTGTTAATCCCTCCTTACGTGTTTAATTAGATTATAGAGTGTTGGTTTTTTCCTTCCTTATAAAATCTTACGTAGAGTTTTCTATACTGTGTCCAGTCAACCTGTGCTTCCTGACTTAGCTGAGTCTTCCTGCAGTCTTTATGGGGTTTCACTGTAGTACCAGGCTCACTTAGTTACAACTTCCCTGAGGTCTAGAAATCTCCTTTTCTTTCTTTTCTTATTGTCCTACCTCTGGGAGTTGTTTATGTGAGCTTTAGTCTCCAAATCTAGCCATCAAGAGGCAGACATAGTAGTTACTTTTGCTTTATCAACGTTGGGAATTGACGTAATTCTTGGAAACATAAGACCTTCTTAATTCAGAGATACAAAACCCCATTTGATATGCAGATTGTCCATTTGCAGTCTAGAATTTCCTTGTGAGTGGCGAACTTGTGAGTGAAATTTGGAGTGTTTTAGTTTGCCGCTGTCCCCCAAGGGTGTCTTCAGTGGGATGTCAGTTGTGATTGAATGAAGCAAAGCAAAGGTTTTTCTTAGTCATATGCCTTTAGAAACCAAACTTAGATTAGCATTGTTAGTCCAAAATGTTAGATCTGGAAATGTATTTGTTCTTTAATATGTATTAATTGAGAGACTATTATGGTGACAGCTCTGTGAATATAGTAGTGAATAAGACAGACAAGTTTCTTGTCCTCTTGGGAGTTTTATTATACTGGGGGAGATAGTTTATTTCTGACAGTAATACTAAGAGTTAACACTTAAGTACTTCCTATTTATCAGCCACTTACTCTAAGCATTTTACATGCATTAACCTGTTATTAAACTCATAATTCACATGTGGAAACTTCCACCAGAGAAGTTAAGAAATGTTGCCAAGGTTACAGAGTCAGTGAGTGACTGAGCTGGAGTTTGAACTCAGGCAGTCTAGCTCCAGAGTCTGTGCCCTGATAGTGATAAGTGCTTTGAAGGGTAAGAAAACACAAAAAGTCCAGGGTGATTTGAGAGAGCTGGGAGTGGGGACTATTCTAAATAGGGTGGGCAGGGAAGCAGACTTCAAAATTTAGAGGTGAAATTTGACTGGCAGCCAAACTGATAAGGACTAAAGCATTCAGAGTAGCAGGAATAAATTATTTGTTCTAGGCAGAGAGGACAGCAAGTACAAAGACTGAGGCAGGAAGGGACTGGGGGTGTTTGAGGACAGAAGGGAGACTGGTGTGTCTGGGAGATGGTGAGCAAGGGAGCGTGGGGGCTGGGGGCCAAACTGGGAAGGCCCTTGCATGTTGGGGTCAAGAGTGCAGATTTTATTCTAGGGGCTGTGGGAAGCCATTGAACTCTTGGCCCCAAGTGGTCCTTGGCCTCCCAAAGTGCTGGGATTAGAGGCATGAACTACCACTGCCAAATTAAGTAGGGTGTGACATTTAAATATAGTAATACCTTTATGGAGAATGAATTATTAAGAGTTTACGAGTTTAGAAGCAGAGAGACAAGACTAGAGATTGAGTCTTATTTTGAATAAGTTAGGTTTGAGTGGACTTTAAATATTCAAACAGATGTTTTGTCGCCATTTGGACATGCATGTTTGGACTTGGAAGAGTTTAGGGCTAGAGATAAAAATTTGGGGTCCATTAGTGTATATAAATCAGTGGTTCTCAACTCTTGAGTGCACATTTGACTCACCTTTAAAAATGCTGATGCCCAGGCTCCATTCCTAGAGATTCAGATTCCGTGGGTCTGGGTTTGGGTCTAGCCATGGTTTGTTTTAAAGCTATCTAGGTCACTCTAATGTATGGCGAGGGCTGAGAACCACTGGTGGAGGTGGTGTTTAGAGCCAAGGATGAACCTGGATCAGTGTAATCCTTTAAGGCAAACTTGTCCAACCTGTGGCCCACGTGTGGCCCAGGACAGCTTTGAATGCAGCCTAACACAAATTTGTGAACTTTCTTAAAACACTATGAGATTTAAGTTCATCAACTATCGTTAGTGTTAGTGTATTTTATGTGTGGCCCGAGACAGTTCTTCTTCCAGAGTGGCCCACGGAAGCCAAAAGATTGGACACCCCTGGCTTAAGGCAATGGGATAACTAGGGAAGAGAAGCAGCTCAGGGTACTGGGCACCCCAGCAGGTAGAAGTTGGATAAAAGAGGTAGAACAGCAAGGGAGAGTCCCAGCAGTAGCTGGAGAGGTAGGAAGAAAACCAGAAACTGATGTCTGAAAACCAGAAGAGGACAGTGATTCCTGAAAGTGGGAGCAGCTGTGCCAGATGTTGCTGAGAGCTAGTAAAGTGAATGCGGTCAGAAGGAATTGAAACCAGCGTCACTGAGGAGTGGGTCTCAGAGGTTCAAACCAGGGTTTTAGGAGCTATGGATTCAAATCCTACCCCTGCCACTAGTTTTCTATGTAAAATTAAACAGGATGCTCAACTCTTAGCTTCTTTTTATCTTTGCTTATTTACCAAAATGTGACTGAACTATCTCAATGCTTAAAGAAAGGACATGATAAACAGACAGCTTTATTCCCCTCTCCCATTCCCAGACAAAAGCCAGTTCTTACCTGGGGTTTTGGCTCTAGCTTTCTCTCTGCCTGGAATGCCTTTCTGGATATATGGATATATGGCCACCTGGCCCAGTGCTCTCACCACCTGTTTGTCTATGAGTCCTTCCTCAGCTGTCCCCTTCTCTGGGAGCTTTCCTCTGCTCTTCGTACTTAATGATGTGACTCACCTCCCCACCTGGTGGACTCCCAGTTCCCTACCCATAGCACTTGTCGCCTTCTAACAGACTGTGTGATTTACTTATGTATCATGTTTACTGCCTGGCCTCCCTGCAGGAATGTAAGAAATCTTTGTTTTGTTCATTGATGTCCCCCAAGAATCTGGATTGCTGAGCAGTGCCTGGTCTGTAGCAGCCTCACAGTTGGTGCTTGGTAGATACTTGGTGACTGAGTGCTGACTCCATGACAGTGATTGTCATCCTTTGACTCTGCTCCATTGCTTTTGAAAAGTTGCATGGGATCTGCCACTTCTCTCCATGACCCAACTATAGAGACTTCTAAAGTGTGGCCTCTCCCCTCTACCTCTGTACTGTCATGCCTATTGAAATGACTCCATTTTGGTGCCATATAAGTAAGAACTAATACGTATGTATGCAATTTGAATCATAATTTTCCTTTGTTTAAATTTATGTTTGGCCTTTTTTTGCCATTTGTGGCTATTAAGACTTTTCATGATTTTCCCTTCCAAATATCACTTGGAATTTTCATGTTATTATTTTAATTTTTTTGAGACAGAGCTTCACTCTATCACCCAGGCTAGAGTGCAGTGGCATGATCGTGGCCCACTACAGCCTCTTCTGGGTTCAAGTGATCCTCTCACCTCAGCCTCCCGAGTAGCTGGGACTACAGGTGCATGCCACCATGCCCATCTAATTTTTGTATTTTGTTTGTTTGTGTTTGTAGAGATAGGGTTCTGCCATATTGCTCAGGCTAGTCTCAGACTCTGGGGTGAAGCGATCTGCTCACTTCTGCCTCCCAAGGTGCTGGGATTACAGTTGTGAGCCACTGTACCAGGCTTTACTTGGAATTTTTAAAGACTTCAGAAATTATTTGAATGTTAGTATAGGAAAGTGGTAGTGATAATTAGAAGCAAATTACATATATGAGAAACAGTATTTAATATATTTTGGAAACCAAGTGTTATGACAGGGATCAGAAATTTTCAGTTGTCACTGACAGTAAAAATCATTGCAAGAAGCAGTTTGGTGCTGTGGAAAGTTCATAGTCTTGGAAGCCAGGATACTTGGTTCTTAGGTTTGTTCAGTAATCTTAGCCACCCTACAGTGAGTGTCTGCTGTCTGCCAAACACTCTAAATGATTTCCAGACAGCATTTTTGATTTTACAGTATCACTCATGGTTGCTATTACTACACCTTGTTTTTTTGTTTTGTTTTGTTTTGTTTTTTGTTTTCTAAGACATAGGGTCTCACCGTGTTGCCCAGGCTGATCTCAAACTCCTGGGCTGAAGTGATCCTCTTGCCTCAGCCTCCCAAGTAGCTATGAGTACAGGCATAAGTCACTGTGCCTGGCTACTTCAGCCTGTTTATAGATTGAAATACTGAGTTCCAGAGAAAAGATAAGCAAGAAAGAAAAGATTCTGTTCTGATATGAACAGAATCATTTTGGAGACCATGTGGGGCACATTTAACCCCCATACATTGTCAACTAGAGAGTTTGGTTAATTTACTATCTCTACCTTAAGGTAAGATACAATCTCCGAGGACCTACATTTTATGACCTGTGAGATCAGGATAAGGCTATCCTGCTAAAACACTTAAATAACAGAATTTATAGCCGGGCGTGGTGGCTCATGCCTATAATCCTATCTCTTTGGGAGGCCGAGGCGGGCAGATTGCCTGAGTTCAGGAGTTCAAGAACAGCCTGGGCAACATGGTGAAACTCCATCTCTACTAAAATACAAAAAATTAGCTGGGCGTGGTGGCGTGTGCCTGTAGTCCCAGCTATTTGGGAGGCTGAGACAGGTGAATTGCTTGAACCTGGGAGGCGGAGCTTGCCGTGAGCCAAGATCCTGTGTGCCATTGCTCCACCCTGGGCCACAGAGCGAGACTCCGTCTCAAAAAAAAAAAAAAAGAATTTATATTGTAAAATATAAAACTTTAAACAAATGTTTGGTATCATTATGCTGCTGAAAATACAGTGTTCCAACAGTGTCCTCTGTTCACTGTTCATTTTATACCCACAGTGATGCTTATTATTTTATTTATTCGAATGCATCTGAGATGCCAAGCTCAGGAGATTTTTGGAGTCCTGCTCTGTGTGCCCGTCTGCCAGGTGGCCCTACACTCATGAGCACTCTTAGGTGTTTACACTTCCTTCCCCTTTCTGGTCAGGGTCCCTGGCTCCCTGTGGAGTCTCCTCTCCAGGAGGTGGGGTGGGAGCTGATGCCTGCAGGGAATGGGGGGCCTATTGCTCTCAGTGATGCTTATTATTTTATGTTCTTAATGGTTTGAGTTTTTGTTTTTTTAAGAGATGGGGTCTTGCTTTGTTGCCTGGCTGGACTTTAACTCCCGGGCCCCATTGTGCCTCACTTGTTTCATTTTTCAAATTTTATTATTTTGTAAATTTACGTTTTATAAATCTTTAAAAATGTATGTGTGTGTGTATCTATGAACAATAAAGGATCTCCTGGTCATCTCTGTCCCTATCCACCCAGCTCCCTCTTCTTCCTTACAAGTAAATCACCATTGTAAGTTTCTTGTATATTCTTCCTGCATTTCTTTATGCAAATACAAGCAAATGTGAATATTTTTCTTATTCTCTTCCTTCCCCCCACAAAAGGTACCATACACACACTTTTTTTTTTTTTTTTTTTTTTTTTTTTTTTTTTTTTTTTCTGCCTAACAGTATTTCCTTGTTTTTGTGAAGACCAGACCGTCTAAAATTTTGTGTACTCATAATTACTTGATAGCATAAAGACTTTCAAGTCTCCATCAGCTGACATAATTAATTTTCAATGAACATACCTTTGGCAAGTCTTCTTAGGCTTATTTTTGTGATTTTAAATGCTTCCTGCCTAGCTCTAAAAGGAAAACCTGGCACCATCTTCAGAAGTTTCAGAGTTAATGAAGTATCTCGTGTTTCAGCCTTTGCGTGTACAGAATAAATATATTTTTCTCAGTACACTTACCCATTGTGGTGTTCTCAGTTTATGAGCCCTTACGATAATTTTCAAAGCTTTCTTTTATCATTTGTCTTCCAGATAAACCAGCTACTTCACAACTAGGAACTTTTAGTTGTTGATTATTAAATTCTGTCAAAACTGCCTGTTTTTTTGTGGTCAGTATTTTAATCTGCCTTATCTGCAATCCTGCCAGACTTCCCCACCTTCTCCTTCCCTCTAGAAAAGTAAAATCCAACTCAAACCATTATTTAGCAAACCACTCTCACAGAGTAAAATTCAGAAAAAAATTTTGTTTCAATAAAAAGATTTTGAAAGATTTAATCACTTCAACAAAAGTATAGTTAAAAAATTAAAATATTATATTAATTGAAGGACAGTAACAGTATAATGAGGGAGCAAAAATAGAGAAAGCAGCTGACATTGCCAGAAGATAAGTCGAGTTCTGCTTTTTCCCACATGTGGATTGTTCAGGACATGTGGCTCAGAATATGTGAATTAGTATAGTAACTACAGCAGGGTCTCTCTTGGGTTCTGTTATTTGCTTAAGTGCGAGCTAGCAGATATATAAAATTATTTCTCCTAGATTTCTCTCCTGAAATCTTAACTGTAGTCTGCTTTGTGGAATTTCTTCTTGAAAAAACTTGTTTAAGAGTATACTGATTGATATTTGTTCATGGGCCATCTGAAAATTCTGGATGTTTTATTTTATTTATTTCATTTCATTTTTTTTGAGACAGTCTCCCTCTGTCCCCCAGGCTGGAGTGCAGTAGCATGATCTTGGCTTACTGCAAACCTTCGCCTCTCAGGTTCAAGCAGTTCTCCTGCCTCAGCCTCCGGAATAGCTGGGACTGTAGGCACGCACCATTGCACCTAATTTTTTTTTTTTTTGTATTTTTAGTAGAGATGGGGTTTCACCATGTTGGCCAGGCTGGTCTCAAAGTCCTGACCTCAGGTGATCTGTCTGCCTTGGCCTCCCAGAGTGCTGAGATGACAGGCGTGAGCCTCTGTGCCTGGCCTGGAGGTTATTTTAAATAGTATTTTTGGGGGGAATGAAAACAAATTTTGTGAAAATTAGTAATACAGAATGATTTTGTGTTTTTTTTTTTATCATTCATTCATTTACCAAATATTTATTGAGGCCTGTTCTGTGCTGAATGGTGGGGAGATGGTGCTGCACTAGACAGAAGAACCCCAGTGTGCCTGCTAGCTCTTCCCGTGTTTACATTTTGATTTTCTGTGCTGCAGTACAGTAGATGAGCTTGGCATTGAGAGTAAGTAGTCTTGGATTTAGGTTTTGAAAAAGCCAGCTATTTATTTGTTGTGAGACCTCTGGAACTTAAAACTGTGAGCCAGGCACACCTGTAATCCCAATACTTTGGGAAGCCAAGGTGGGTGGATTGCTTGAGCCCAGGAGTTCAAGACCAGCCTGGGAAACTTGGCGAAACCCCATCTCTACAAAAAATACAATAATTTTCTGGGCATGGTGGCATGCGCCTGTAGTCCCAAGCTACTCAGGAGGCTGAGATGGGAGGATCACTTGAGCCCAGGAGACGGAGGTTGTAGTGAGCCCAGATCACACCACTGCACTCCAGCCTGGATGACAGAGCAAGACCCAGTTTGAAAAAGAAAGAAAACCCACAAAAACACTGAGTCAGTCTTTGATCTGCACATGGAGGCATCTTGTTAGGGTGGTTGGGATTAATTAGTGTGTGTGAGAACATTGTTCTCTGCAGTGGTCTTCATAGTGTCCTTATACAATTCATGGTCACTTTTCTGGATCCCTCGCATTTTCTAGCTGCATTTTCCTCAACTGGGTTTGGGAAAAATTAGGTCTGGAGTTTGGGAGGGGAGCTGTTTTTACTTTACAGGAGAGGTAACTCCATACGTGTTGAAGTTTTACAGGAGTGAGTGAAATCAACCTCTGATTTTTGGCTCAGTACTGACCCTTGGACTGGAGAGTCCTGTTGTCAGCAACAAGAACACAGTTTAATGAGAAGCAATTAGGAGTGCAGTCTCCAAACCACAGTCTTAATTTCAAATTCTTGCTTCTCCTCTTACTGCTTTCTCAACCTTAAGCAAGTAACTGGAATATCTCTCATAATATACCATAGGATTAATTAATGCTGTAGTTAAAAGAAAAACACCAGCTATATAATTGTATAAAAGACTTAATAAAATGTGGACGATTTAGGCTGGGAAGCCGTTAACTAACCATTCATCATTAAAGAGCGAGGAAGCAAGAGGACCCACTTGAGTAGGCTGGGACACTTTGCTGTGGTTCAGTTTTACGTTTTGCTTTTGTTTCTAATTGGAGACATCCTGATTGTCAATGTGAAGTGGAGGGAGGAGGAGGAGCTCTGGAGCCAGGCAGCCCGAGTTCAGACTCCAGCAACCCCATTGTTGACTGGCTGCTTAACTGTGTCATGCCTTATCTGCAGAAAAAATGAGTTAATACACACATAGTAAACAGTGATAACTTCAGCTGTGATTATTTGAAAGGTACCTTTTGAGCAGCTTCTTCTGCAAGAGGACATCCGGAGACACAGGAATAGAAATGATCCGATCAGAGTAATTAAAGGCTTTTACTGAGCTTTGAGGTCCCAAACAGGGCACATTCAGTCAGCCTAAAGCTGTGAAGAAGAACCTTCAACATAAGGTAGGTGTTCTCTTTTAGGGTAGTGGAGAACCGCGTCATTAGGCTAGTACTGTAAGCAGTGCGGTGTTAGAACTTACTACATTTGTGCTGTTTGATTTGGGAGATAGTGCCAGATGTTGGGCTCCCTCCTGCCAGTAGATAACGGGGATTTCCTTTGCGTTGGCTGGTGCTGCAGCCTTCCAATATTGCAGGTTTCCAAGTGTTTGTAATGAATTTCTGGCCAGGGTGTCCATGTCTCTTCTGCTCAGGGTGCTGGCCAGGGTGTGTGCTGACTGCTACACTGTTCCAGCCCTCTGACTGGATTTAGTCATCAGTGTTGGAGCCCCCAAGTCTGCTTACACTCTCGCTACTCTTTCCAGCGAAGTCTCCACCTTCTGTTTCACTGCCTATTTCCTGACCATGCAGTTTCATTTTGGATGCAGACCTCGTGGAGCCCTTTGTCCGAGGGAAGTTAGATGTTCCTTGTAGCAAATACCTTACTTCAGGAATAAACAGAGTCTCAGTTGAGCCCCTGCTATGTATAAAACACTCCCCCAGGGCCTTTGTACAAACATGAGTTAGAAATGTATTGTTCCTGTATTTCACAGGCCCACAGACCAGTGATGGAGCAAGCATGTACCCAGATAATTTATCCGCATATGATTTGGTCCTGTTTGAAAGTGGCCATGGGAGAGGTGGGAATGGTGTATGTTGACAGACAGGAGGTCAGGTGCCAGGCTTCGGGCATGGGGAACCTTCATAGAGCAGGAAGCATTTGAGTTGGATATTGACAATGAGTGGGGGCTGAAAGGTTTAGAATAGAGAGAATAGTTAAATTAGGTCATTAAAAATGTGTGGAACACCTGCTGGGTGCCAGACACTGTGTGTAAAATCAGAGGAAGGTTGACTGCACTCACTCTGCTGTCTCTTCTGTGCTACTCCCTAAAGCTCAACAGGTGTTTATTCACCAGGTGACTGCTGCCTTCCCCAAGCCACCTGGCAGACACATGTTTTTCCTCTGAAATCATCTCTGTGAAGCTTTCCTGACAGCCCCTCTGTATGAGTTTCCCAGGGCTGCTGTAACAAAGTGCCACAGACCAGGGGCTTAAACAACAGTAATGTGTCATCTCACAGTGCTGGAGGCTGGAAGTCTAAGATCAGGGTGTGGGCAGGGCTGGTTCCTCCCGAGACTGAGGGAAAATGGGCCCCATCCTCTCTCTAGCTCGGTAGTTGGCAGTCCTTGGCATTCCTTGGCTTGAGGAAGCACTGCCTCAACCTCTGCCTTCATCTACACTTAGTTCTCCCTGTGTGTGTCTCTTTGTCCACATTTTCCATTTTATAAGGACATAAGTCATTTTGGATTAGGTCTGCCTTGTGGACCCCATCTTAATGAATTATATCTGTAGCGACCCTATTTCCAAATAAGGGCATATTCTGTAGAACTCTGGGGGTTAGGGCTTCAACATGTGAATTTTGGAGAGTGGACACAATTCAACTCATAACATCCTCTCTCACTTCTTTCTACCTCCCACACATGGACACTTTTCCCCTGCTGATATACTGTAAGTAGAGTTCTGTCATGCACTAAGAGAATTTTGTCTGTCATCTGCTACTCTTTGTATTTTTTAATCTCTGGTGCCTTGCATGTAATGTGGAAAGTGTCTCCAGTGCAAATATATTGTGTGTCAGGAGTTAGTAGAAATAAGGGAAGATACTGTAGAGATCACCCCTCTTCTTGGTCTCCTATTGACAATTCCAAAGGCTCTCTGGAGTTGGGTGCCAGGTTGCCAAGGCACTAGCAGGGGATACCACTTTCATTATCTCCTGACTTTTTTCCCACGGAGCAGTAATTCATTATTAGCTGACAATCAAAGAGCATTCTAATGGACAAGATCCTTTGGGTCCTCTAGCAGGCCTTTTTCACTTGGCTCTCTTCTTCCTTGTTTCAGCCTTAGGTTTTCATGTTCCAGCTTTAGGGACTCAAAAGTAAATCATGTGAAGGCTGGGAATAGTTACCATTACCAAAGATGTCTGTGCCAGAAGGGAGATGCCAATAAATAATTGAATCTGTCCAAAAGTTTCAGAATTCCCTCATTATATATTTTAGAGAAGCAAACATTTGTCTGGTTTCTGACCTGAGATTTAGTTACACGTTAATAAAGATGGATCATCCTGGGGCTGCAGTACGTCTGCTAAGAAAAATATTCCAGCGTACCGTACTTTGTTATTTCCGGGTCAGTAAATAATGTACTAGGCAGAGTGGTGTTTTCTGGGACATTAGAAAAGGGATGTTATTTGGACTAAATAGTGCTGTTCCGTCAGGATTTTCTTCAATGCCATTTAGCAAACCAACTGTCCTTAGTCTGTCCAGCTAGCAAAAATTTGTGTGATGCAACAGGGTACTTTACGGTTTTCACACTTCAAATATCACATGAGGGGTTCTTCACCAGGCACCTGGAACCCAGTCTAGCAAAATTAGAGGAAAGGCCCTAAGGAGATTTATCTCTGTTAAGAGAAAAAGTTAACATTTTCAGGCTAAATAGTTGAATCTACTAAAGATAACAAATAATGTCTACTATCTCAACCCACCAAAGATTGAAGAGTGTTAGGATTGTCATTTGTGTTTTTTTGTGGGGTAGTTGAATAAAATTGGGCAGTTAAAATTTTCAGTTCCATGTGCCTCCTAAACAAAAATCAAAATAAGTAGTTTGTGAAGTGACTGCAGACAAAATAGGAACTGTGCTGCATTCTGGTTTTTGTAAACAGATGACATTTTCTTTCTTTCTTTTCTTTTCTTTTCTCTTTTCTTTTCCTTTCCTTTCCTTTTCCTTTTCCTTTTCCTTTTCCTTTCCTTTCCTTTCCTTTCCTTTCCTTTCCTTTCCTTTCCTTTCCTTTCCTTTCTTCTTTCCTCTCTTCTCTTTCTTTCTCTTTCTTTTTCTCTTCCTCTTCCTCTCTTTTCTTTCTTTCTTTCTGCAGGAGTCTAACTCTGTCGCCCAGGCTGGAGTGCAGTGGTGCGATCTTGGCTCACTGCAATCTCCGCCTCCTGGGTTCACGCCATTCTCTCGCCTCAGCCTCCCAAGTAGCTGGGACTACCTGTGCCCGCCACCAGGCCCGGCTATTTTTTTGTATTTTTAGTAGAGATGGGGTTTCACCGTGTTAGCCAGGATGGTCTCGATCTCCTGACCTCGTGATCCCCCTCCTTGGCCTCCCAAAGTGCTGGGATTACAGGCGTGAGCCACCGTGCCTGGCCAACAGATGACGTTTTCTAACCAGGCACATGCCATCCAATTTACCTGTCGATCATACCAAAAGCAGCAGAACTGAAGGGGAAAAATGATTGTTAAACACATTGAATTGCTTTTATGTCATTTAAGATAGTTGGTGTAAGTGTCTTGACTTTTTAAATTTGGAAACATTAAATAAAATGGAAATAAATTTTTTAAAAGGGATGTTAATCTTAGATAGCTGTTCATCCTGATCTCAGTAGTATTAGTCTGAAAAAGCATGCTGAAATATCTTCATCTGAAGGCAGGCAGAGACCAGCTCATGTAAGGTCTGGAGGTGCTTTCTTCTGAGAGCAAGAAGAATCATGGAGCGTTTCAAACACAAACGAAGTAGACAGCACAGTGTGATGAGTCCTGCACCAATCTTCATCCAGCATCAGTGATCAGCTCATGGCTAGTCTTGTGTAACTTCACTTCCCCTTCCCCCCACATACGTTTTAGGCGCATTTCAGATGTTATTTTATCCAGAAACATTTCTGTATCTAATATAATCATAATAATACTACACCTAAAATGTAAAACTAATTTCTTAATGCCATCAAAATCTAGCTAGTGTTCAAATTTCTAGTTGTCTCAAATGTCACTTTTAGATTTTTATTTTACAGTTTGTTTCAACCAGGATCCTACTGAGGTCCACATATTAGTTCTCAGATTTTAAGCGGAGGAGTGAGTGACGTGATCTGACTTACATTAAAATTCTCTAGGGCCAAATTTTAGAGAATGGATTGCTGTGGGAGTTGTTAAGAGGCTGGAAGTAGAGAAACCAATTAGGAGGCCGTTGAGTGTCCAGGGAGGTGAGTGATGACGACTTGGATTTGAGTGACATCTGGGGGGATGGGAGATGTGGAGGAAGTAGATGTCACTTGGGCAGGTCATATTTATTTGTCATGGTTCATCCAGACTTTTGTTTTCTGTTGTCTGTGTTTATTTGAAAATATTGTTCCCAAAGATTTCGTTAATTTAACTGTCACTATATTGTTGATGGTGAAACCTTAAAATGTATTACATAAGTAAAATTAAAGCAACATTATAGAATACTGAGATAAAGAAACATTCATCCGTACTTTAATCAACTTACTCAAATTTATTCCAACTTATTTGCCATTATATCATCTTGCCAGTGTATAATTACAGCATTACATAATAGAATAAGAAATATAGTTTTCCCCTTAATATGTTTTATACTCTTTTATCTGTATTATGCTAAAGAGTCTCTATAGTTACATGATATTGTATTGAGCAAATTTTAATGTTTATGTTACATTTATTTATTTGAGACAGTGTCTTGCTCTGTCACCCAGGCTGGAGTTTAGTGGTGCCTTCATGGCTCTCTGCAACCTTGACCTCCCAGCTCAAGTGATCCTCTCTCCTCAGCCT
Source organism: Rhinopithecus bieti (assembly GCF_001698545.2). Classification (NCBI taxonomy): domain Eukaryota; kingdom Metazoa; phylum Chordata; class Mammalia; order Primates; family Cercopithecidae; genus Rhinopithecus; species Rhinopithecus bieti. The sequence goes on along the minus strand of NW_016825829.1, from coordinate 832,426 downwards.
CCTGAGTAGCTGGGACTACAGGCGTGTGCCATCACTCCTGGCTAATTTTTTTGATGTTTTTGTTGAGATGCAGTCCTTACTATGTAAGCTAGGCAGCTTTGAACTCCCGGGCTCAAGTGATCCTCCTGCCTCAGCTTCTCAAAGTGCTGGGATTACAAGGCATGAGCCCCCACACCTGACCTGTTCCTACTTTTAAAATTATTTTATTTTATTAGTTTAAATTTATTTTAAGATACTACGAAAAATGTTCCAGAAGTTTGTTTGTTTATTTATTTTTTTTTTGAGACAGAGTCTCGCTGTGTCGCCCAGGCTGGAGTGCAGTGGCGCGATCTCGGCTCACTGCAAGCTCCGCCTCCCGGGTTCCCGCCATTCTCCCGCCTCAGCCTCCGAGTAGCTGGGACTACAGGCGCCCGCCACCGCGCCCGGCTAGTTTTTTGTATTTTAGTAGAGACGGGGTTTCACCGTGTTAGCCAGGAGGGTCTCGATCTCCTGACCTCGTGATCCACCCGCCTCGGCCTCCCAAAGTGCTGGGATTACAGGCTTGAGCCACCGCGCCCGGCCCAGAAGTTTGTTTTTTGCATATTTTTCCCTTTCTCTCTCTCTCAACTTTTTGATTAATTTTTTTTTTTTTTTTTTTTAAGACGGAGTCTTACTCTGTTTGGGCTGGAATGCAGCAGTACGACTCAGCTCATTGCAACCTTTGCCTCCCGGGTTCAAGTAATTCTTGTACGTCAGCCTCCTGAGGAGCTGAGATTACAGGCGCGCACCCCACGCCCAGCTAATTTTGTATTTTAGTGGAAACGGGGTTTCAGCATGTTGCCCAGGCTGGTCTCAATCTCCTGAGCTCAGGCATCCACTTGCCTCAGCCTCCCAAAGTGCCAGGATTACAGACATGTGCCACTATGCCCAGCAAATAATAATTTCTTTGTAGAGATTTTACTTGAAAATGAAGTTGATGAAACCTGAAGCCATAATTTATAAAAATGAAGGACAGGTTTGTACTTCAAAGTAGAATTGTGCTTAATCTTGATAATTGGGCTCAGAATGTGTATACTTTGATTTTGATTTAAGTTTATAGACTTCCTTATTGGAATGGAGCATGTATATACCTGGCGTGCAGTCTTTATCTTATCCCATTCACACAGCAATTTGTACCTAGGGGAAAGTAATACCTGCTTTATCTCAAATATGTTGTTTTTACAAAGATTACTATCTTTCAGTATCTTCTGGGAACCAGGAAATAGCTATAGTTACCTCTAAAATATACCCTCATATCCTTATTTACCGATGAAGATGGTTTACAATTGGGACTCAATGATTTTCTTTGGTCTTTTTTTTTGAAACACTGAAGCAGAACATTTTTATTGTTGGCTCAGAATGTTCAGCTTCAATTACATCTGATGAAATATTGCCAGATAACTTTTGTTTTGTTCTTTGGTCATTCTTTTGGAAGGTTTACAATAAATGGATTGAGTAGCCAGATTAAATTAAACAATTTAAAGGATATAAATAGAGAAGAGTAAGTTTCAGAGATTCCACTTAGGCTGGGCTCATGCCTGTAATCCCAGCACTGTGGAAGTCCAAGGCAGGAGGATCACTTGAGCCCAGGAGTTTGAGACCAGCCCGGGCAACATAGTGAGACCTCATCTCTACCAAAGAACTAAAAAAAAGTAGCCAGATGTGGCGATGTGGGCCTGTAGTCTCAGCTATTTAGGAGCCTGAGGCAGTAGGATTGCTTGAGCCCAGAAGTTCCAGGCTGTAGTGAGCTATGATTGCACCACTGTATTCCAGCCTGGGTGGCAGAATGAGGCTCTGTCTCAAAAACAAAGAGAAAAAAGAGTCCACTGAGGTCGTTAGTTCATTTATTTTGTTTTGATGTTTAGTTCCCAGTTGTTTTCATGTTTTGCCTTTAAGTTCTTGAAGTAGTGGTTGGGCGCGGTGGCTCATGCCTGAAATCCCAGCACTTTGGAAGGCCTAGGCGGGCGGATCACCTGAGGTCAGGAGTTCGAGACCAGCCTGGCCAACATGGTGAAACTCCGTCTCTACTAAAAATACAAAAATTTACCCAGGTGTGGTGGCACGCGCCTATAATCATAGCTACTCGGGAGGCTGAGGCAGGAGAGAATCACTTGAACCTGGGAGGCAGAGGTTGCAGTGAGCCGAGGTCATGCCATTGCACTCCAGCCTGAGCGACAGAGTGAGACTGTCTCAAAAAAATAATAAATTAAAAAAAAGAAAAAAAGAAATACTGCCACTTTAAGCATATTTTTATCTTTCACATTTAGAACAGAAATATCAAATTGATCTTTTTTTAAACAAAAAAAGCTAATTTCTTCAGCTGATTCTTTGGCTGTTGGTTCCACAATAAAAATATCTTTTTTGCCTAACAAGCTCTACTCTATAGGCTTGCTGTCCAAAGTGTGGTTCAAGTTCAGCAGCATTGGTATCACTTGGGAATTGATGAGCCATGCAGAATTTCAGGCCCCACTCCAGACCTAATGAATCTTAATTTGTGTACTAATTTAATTCCCAGGTGGTTCATATGCACATTTGAAAGCTAACAGGGCGTGGTGGCTCATGCCTGTAATCCCAGCACTTTGGAAGGCCAAGGTGAGAGGATTGCTTGAGGCCAGGAGTTTGAGACCAGTCTGTGCAACTCAGGGATACCCCCATCTCCACAAAACTTTTTTTTTTAATTAGCCAGGCATGGCGGTGCACGCTGGTAGTCCCAGCTGCTTGGGAGGCTGAGGTGGAAGGATCACTTGAGCCTGGGAGGTTGAGGTTGCAATGAGCTGTGACTGGGCCACTGCCCTCCAGCCTTGGTGGCAGAACAAGACCCTGTTCCCCTGTCCCCGAGAAAAGAATGTAATGTCAGTAGCTGTATTCACTTAATTTTAAATTTGAGCCATCTTGGCATGTTATGTTATTAACAAACTGAGCATCTTGACATTGCCAGTACCTGCAATGAAAGGAGCTGTTAGGGAGGAACATTTACCATTATGTGAGTTGTATGTGAGCGGCTTCTATTCTGTTGATCTGTTTGGGGGATCCTTTGCAAAAGCACTGCTGGTACCTTATGGGGAAAAAAATCAGAAATCAAGTTCTTTTGGAATAAACTGTGCAGATCTTGTCTGTATGGGACAAATCATGTCTGTAAAGAATCACGTGGTCAAAAGTTTACTGTTTAGTTCTTTTTGGATTTTTCAGAGGACTTAATTGCTTTGTTAGATTGTTCTCTTGTTCTCTTCTTTGGAACAATGGCTAGGACAAAACATGCCATTGGTTAGTGGGAGGGTGGGAGGTGGTTGATCAGCCATGTGCCTCTGAGGCCACAAAGAAGCCTCACAGGTCATGGTTTCCACTGTCAGTTGGTCATTGCATCCTCCTGTTGAAGGTTGTGTTTACCAAGCTCATGTGCTCATCATGAAACACTGTTAGACATTGATTTGAAAACAATAATTTCTTTTATTTTGATTCTGTAGGAACCTAGAAAGATTGTACAATGAATGGGGATTCTCGTGCCGCGGTGGTGACCTCACCACCCCCGACCACAGCTCCTCACAAGGAGAGGTACTTCGACCGGGTGGATGAGAACAACCCAGAGTACTTGAGGGAGAGGAACATGGCACCAGACCTTCGCCAAGACTTCAACATGATGGAGCAAAAGAAAAGGGTGTCCATGATTCTGCAAAGCCCTGTAAGAAGAGAAATCTTTTCTCTGACCAGATGTTATCTTTCCTTTTCTCATACTTCAGGTCTTATGCCCTCTTGTATAAGTGGCATAGTTCATTGATCTTATCACAGGAAATCAGTGCCTTGAGTATATGTATATGGTTGTTGAAAGAATTCAGTTTAGTTCATGTTATCAGACAACATAAATGAAAGATCTTCAGTGTTGTAAAGGATAGGAAGTGTTAATTTCTCCTTTTTACTCTTGTGACTTTTCCAGAGGGTCTCTATATATTGGGGCAATTTTAAAATTACAATTTAAAAAATACCTAGCTTAGGCTGGGTGCATTGGCTCACGCTTGTAATCCCAGCACTTTGGGAGGCCGAGGTGGGTGGATCACTTGAGGTCAGGAGTTCGAGACCAGGCTGGCCATCATGGTGAAACCCTGTCTCCATTAAAAATACGAAAATTGGCCAGGCGTGGTGGCCCATGCCTGTAATCCCAGCACTTTGGGAGGCCAAGACAGGTGGATCACGAGGTCAGGAGATTGAGACCATCCTGGCTAACACGGTGAAACCCTGTGTCTACTAAAAATGCAAAAAAAAAAATTAGCCAGGCGTGGTGGTGGATGCCTGTAGTCCCAGTGACTCGGGAGGCTGAGGCAGGAGAATGGCATGAACCCCGGGAGACAGAGCTTGCAGTGAGCCGAGATTGTGCCACTACACTCCAGCCTGGGCAACTGAGTGAGACTCCGTCTCAAATAAATAAATAAAAACTGAGTGAGACTCCGTCTCAAATAAATAAATAAATAAATAAATAGATAGATAGATAAATAAATAAATAAAAATACAAAAATTAGCCTGGCGTGGTGGCGCATGCCTATAATCCCAGCTACTCAGGCGGCTGAGGCAGGACAATCGCTTGAACCCGGGAGGTGGAGGTTGCAGTGAGCAGAGATTGTGCCAGTGCACTCCATCCTGGAGAACAGAGTGAGACTGTCTCAAAAAGAAACCAAAAAAACCCTAGCTCAGTCCTGGGTATATAGTAGGCCTTAACAGTACCTGCTTGTTGATTGATACCTTTAGTTAGAGTCAGCATTTTGAGTCATAGTCATGCCCAACTGAGTGTTTTCCAGATTGCACCTTTCAGTCAAGTAGTTGTATCTGCATAGTTTTCTCATGTTGATGCTGCTGCCTTTGTGTATGCTTCATCCTTTTTTGTCCCTTCTGATTTGTTCTCGCTTTGCCCCTTCGTATCAGGGGAGTATCATTTGGCAGAAAATCATTGATTTTTTTTTTTTTTTTGAGACGAGTCCTCCGCTCGCTCACCGCAGGCGAGGCAGTGGCGTGATCTGGCCTCACTGCAAGCTCCGCCTCCTGGGTTCACGCCATTCTCGCCTCAGCCTTCCGAGTACGGGACACGTGCCCCGCCACCACGCCCGCTAATTTTTTGTATTTTTAGGAGAGACGGGTTTCACTGTCACCACTGGTTAGCCCAGGATGGTCTCGATCTCTGACCTCCGTGATCCCCGCCTCGCCGTCCAAAGTGCGGATTAAGTGTGAGCCACCGCACCTGGCCTGATTTTTCTCTTTTTTATTTCTTCTCTTTTTTTGTTTTTTTTTTTTTGAGACGGAGTCTGCCTCGGTCGCCCAAGCCTGGAGTGCATGCCGATCCAGCTCACTGCAAGCTCCGCTCCTGGGTTAGGCCATTCTCCTGCCTCAGCCTCCTGATAGCTGGACGACAGCCCCGCACTCACCCCTTATTTTTTGTTTTTTTTTTTTTTTAGTAAGACGGTTTCACCGTCGTTAGCCAGGATGTCTTGATCTCTTGACCTCATGACCAACCGTCTCGGCCTCCCAAAGTGCTGGAATTACAGACGACCACCGCGCCTAGCCGATTTTCTTAAAAAAAAAAAAAAAAAAAAAAAGATGTTGATCGTCTCTTATGTGCTGTTTAAGGAACTGGAGATTTAGCAGTAAATTAGACATACAAGGCCTTTAGTAGATTTTGTTTAGTTGTTGTTACTGAGGTGTAACTTACATAACGCACACAAATCTTAAGTATATAGCTTGGCAAATTTCGACATAAATGTTGCTTGTGTAGCTACCCAGATCAAGTCTCGGTCTTTACGCTCTCGTTGAAGGAAATAAACAATAAAGAACAAGCAGAAGGGCAGTGCGGACAGTAGTAGGACGATTAGATTAAGTGTGACACTCTCAGAAAGGCCGTTCTCAGGTGGGAAGGTTTAATCTGAACTCAATGACAGGAAGGGGCCAGTCTTTCAAGAATCAGGGGGCCGGGTGTGGGTGCTTGGCTGGGCATGGTGGCCCATGCCTGTAATCCCAGCACTTTGGGAGGCCAAGGCGGTGGATCACTTGAGCCCAGGAGTTTGAGACCAGCCTGGTGAAACACCATCTCTACAAAAAATATGAAAATTAGCTGGGCGTGGTAGCGTGCCCCTGCAGTCCTAGCTGCTCAAGAGGCTGAGGTGGGAGGTTCACTCAAGCTGAGGCTGCAGTGAGTTGTGATCGTGCCAGTGCACTCCGGCCTGGGTGACAGAGTGAGACCTTGTCTCCAAAAAAAAAAAAGGAGAAATGTTCCCGGCTGAGGAACCAGCTAACATGAAATTCCTAGGATAGGGATGGGCTTGATGAGCCCACAGAGGCAGAAGGCAGACAATGTGGTTCGGCCTGGGAGTGGCAGAGTGAGGTGCAGTGAAGTTGGAGAGAGGAGGGAGCAGATCCTGGAAGGCCGTGTTTGCTGAGATTGAGAGTTTCCATTGCATTCTGTGTGTGGCAGAGTCATTGGAGGGCTGCAGACAGGGAAAGGACAAATAGAATTTTAAAGAAAATTAATCTGGGTTTGGTTTAGAGTAAAAATCGGCTGGGGCAAGAGAAAAAGCTGTCTTCCAAATGAGAGATCATGGCAGCTTGGGCCAAGATGGCATAGTAGAGGGAGGAAGAGGTAGATTTGTATGGCTTTCATTTTGAAGGTAGTGTCAATAGGACTTGCTGATGGATGGGATGGAAGAAGTGAAAGGGAAAAAAAGAATCAGGATAACACCTGGACTTTTGGCTCGAGCAGTTTTCTTACATGAAAACAGCAAGAAGCTAAGTAAAAATGACTTGGGATAGTTGAGAAACTGGTAGCACCTAGTGTGTGCCAGGCGTTGTTCTAGGCACTGGGGATGCAGAGAGAAGAGAGTAAAGTTCTTGCCCACAGATGGTTTAGAACACAGTAACCATCAAGGCTGGGCGCGGTGGCTCATACCTGTAGTCCCAGTGCTTTGGGAGGCTGAGATAGGAGGATCAGTTGAGTCTAGGAGTTTGCAGCTGCAGTGAGCTATGATCACACCACTGAACTCCAGCCTGGGGCTTGAGGTTTTGCCAGATGGTTTGGTAGATTTGGAGGTGTTAGCAGGAAAGTGATTACAATGTAATCATTACAATGGATCTAAGCCAGTGAGGGACTTCAGAATGGGGAGGTGAGCAAAGGTGAGAAGGTGTTAGGGTGATAAATGGATGGAAGAAAGTGAGCTGGATGCTAGGAGGGGGTGGTTGCAGGGCGCATACTTGGCTTTGGGATTGAAGAGGGGGCATGGTTACTAGGAATGAGCAGGTGTAGTGCTGACCATGGACGTGGGAACCTGAGGTGGGTTGGGTGCCAGGATCTTTGGAGGAGAGAAGGTCCAAAAGCGGAGAGGTAGGGAGGGTCCCAAGCTGAGAGTATGGATGTTGAACCAGCAAGAGTTATGATGAAAGTGGCACACACAAGGTCCTTAGACTAATGACAGCTGGCTGGAGCCAGACGTTAAGATCCAGATTGGTGGCTCCAGGCCCTCACTCAGGACTAAGCTCAGCTCTGTGCCACATGTCCTTTCTGCACGTACAGGTCATCTGAAATGCTGTTTATGCATAGGGCTCCCGTACTGTGGTTTTCTTCTTTTTATGTCTTCCTTACCAAGCTTTAAGTTTCTGGATGGCAAGGACCATATTATTTATCAGTATGTATATCCTTAGCGCCTAAAACTGCACCCTGGTACTTAGTAGTGTGTGTCAAATTGAACTTTCCCTAGATCTGTATGTGGATTTGAAAACCATTGAAATAGATCCTTTGAATTTTCAGACTGAGAGCTCCTGAAGGCAAGGAGCTTTAGCTTTTGCTTTCCCTGTGACCAGCGCTGTCAGTGATGTTCAGGAGATGCCATCTGTATCTCTTTACTCTCTCTCTTTTTTTTTTGAGATGGAGTCTCACTCTGTCACCCAGGCTGGAGTACAGTGGCATGATCTTGGCTCACTGCAGCCTCCACCTCCAGAGTTCAAACGATTCTCCTGCCTCAGCCTCCCGAGTAGCTGGGATTACAAGTGTGCACCACCATATCCAGCGCACCACAACCTCCTCCTCCTGGGTTCAAGTGGTTCTCCTACCTCAGCCTCCCAAGGAGCTATGATTACAGGCACGAGCTTTCATGCCTGGCTTTTTGTATTTTTAGTAGAGACAGGGTTTCACCGTGTTGGCCAGGCTGGTCTCAAACTCCCGACCTCAAGTGATCTGCCTCCCTTGGCCTCCCAAAGTACTGGGATTACAGGTGGAAGCCACTGCGCCCGGCCTATCTGTATTTGCACATATTTCCCTTTCTCTCTCTTTCTCTCTCATTGCATTGTGCTTTGATAACAAAGATGGCTAAATAATCACCATGTTTTGCTTTTCTTCTTTATTTTTTGCTTGCAGTCAGAGTACTTCTCAGCTTTTCCCTTCCTCATGGATGACTACAAAATATGATCTGTGACATTACTTGTCATGGTTTGGTAAATAGGGGGTCCTCAGAGGGCTCTTGACACATTCTATTGTACCCTTAATTAACAGCAGTACATGTATTTGTTGTGTGCTTCCCCCAAGTGATAGGTACTCTTAGATTGTCTCTTGGCAATTTCTTGCAATATGTTTTCAGCTCAAGCAGTGACAAACTAGAAGTAAATTTGATGTGGATTAACATCCAGTGAATTTACATGTTCATATTGGATATCATTTATAACTGTTTGACAAGATTTTTTTTTTTTTTTTTTTTTTGAGATGGAGTCTCGCTCTGTCGCCCAGGCTGGAGTGCAGTGGTGCGATCTCGGCTCACTGCAAGCTCCACCTGCCGGGTTCACGCCATTCTCCTGCCTCAGCCTCCCGAGTATCTGGGACTACAGGTGCCCGCCACCATGCCCGGCTAATTTTTTGTATTTTTAGTAGAGATGGGGTTTCACTGTGTTAGCCAGGATGGTCTCGATCTCCTCACCTCGTGATCCGCCCACCTTGGCCTCCCAAAGTGCTGGGATACAGGCGTGAGCCACCGCGCCCGGCCTCTTTTGTTTTTTCTTTTTTTTTTTGAGACGCAGTCTCACTCTGTCCCTCAGGCTGGAGTGCCGTGGCCTGATCTCGGCTCACTGCAAGCTCCGCCTTCTGGGTTCACACCATTCTTCTGCCTCAGCCTCCCAAGTAGCTGGGACTACAGGTGCCCGCCACCACGCCCAGCTAATTTTTTGTATTTTTTGTAGAGACGGGGTTTCACCGTGTTAGCCAGGATGGTCTGGATATCCTGACCTTGTGATCCGCCTGCCTTGGCCTCCCAAAGTGCTGGGATTACAGGCAGGCGTGAGCCACCGTGCCTGGCCGATATTTATTTCATTTAAGGGTATGTGAAAAAATTATTTTAGTGCAGGTAGGGAATATAAATTATCTGTATTGTTATAATAGTGATTTTCTATTAAAATCACCATCAATCCAATTGTACTTTTTTTTTTGCCTGATTTAGTATTATTTGATAAAGGATGGATGTTTACGTTTTTTTTCCACATTTAAAACTAATTTGAAAAGTATTTTGAAGAAAGTACTGCAAAGGATAAAGTAGAATATGAAAAATTACTGATAATTCTATGACTAAAAGGATTACAATGAACATTTTGATG
>NW_016825829.1:812797-819570 GCF_001698545.2 Rhinopithecus bieti | reverse complement strand
GGCCTCCCAAAGTGCTGGGATTACAGGCTTGAGCCACCGCGCCCGGCCTATTATTTTTTTTAAGATGGAGTCTTGCTCTGTCTCCCAGGCTGGAGTGCAGTGGCATGATCTCGCTCACTGCAAACTCCGCCTCCCGAGTTCACGCCATTCTGCCGCAGCCTCCCGAGTAGCTGGGAGTACAGGTGCCCGCCACCACGCCCGGCTAATTTTTTGTATTTATTTTAGTAGAGAAGGTGTTTCACCGTGTTAGCCAGGATGGTCTTGATCTCCTGACCTTGTGATCCATCCGCCTCGGCCTCCCAAAGTGCTGGGATTATAGGTGTGAGCCACCGCGCCCGGCCCATATTGGTTATTTCTTTCTCCTGTCTTTCGTTAAGTCTGGCTAGAGGTTTATCTTATTTTATTATTTGTATTTTATTTTAATCTTCTCAAAGATTCGACTTTTGCTTTAATCAAAAGCCTTAAAACACTTTTCTCTAATGTATACGTTTAATGCTGTAAATTTCCTTTTAAGCACTCTTTACTGCACCCCACAAATTTGGCTATCTTTTGTTATTGATTTCTAACTTAATTGTGTTAGTATTGGAAAACAGTCATTATGAAAGTGTCTTTGAAGTTGTCAAGACTTTATTGCCTAATGTGGAAGATAAATATCTCAGAACCATTAGTATTTGATTTACATTTGATAAGAAATGTTAATCTTTGAGGCTTTTGATAAGTCTGGCTTTGTTGCCTTGGCTATTCACAGCTGCGAACATAAGCACTACAGCCTCAAACTCGTGGCTTCAGGTGATCCTCCTGCCTTAGCCTGAGTAACTAGGACCACAGGCGTATACCATTGCACCTGGCTGAGTTTTGTTTTCTATATTTCAGGTCTTGGTATGGTGACTCCTGTGAACGATCTTAGAGGATCTGATTCGATTGCATATGACAAAGGAGAGAAGTTGTTGCGGTGTAAATTGGCAGCATTTTATAGACTAGCAGATCTCTTTGGGTGGTCTCAGCTTATCTACAATCATATCACAGTGAGTATTAAATGGGGTAGTAACTTGAAAGATAAATGAAATATTTTGTGTCTGGCATCACCTCTTTCCATTTAGGAGAAGAGGAAAGCAGGCTGAGCTTCAATAAGTCTTGGAATACCTCTTCTGATTCCTGACTACAGAGTCTAATAACCTGAGAATCAGCCAGTTTGGGTTAAAAGTTACAGGAATAGCAGTTCTTGAAAATTTCTTTCTTGCATGCTAACCTAATAAAACAACTAAGTGTTTACCAGATTATACACAGTTTCTAAAATTATTTTATGCTTAAAACCTAAGAATGATGATGTTTTCTTTCTTAGTCTGACCAAAGCCTTCCATCTCTCAAACTTATTTCTTCAGCTACTCCAGTTTTAACTATTTTCAACATTATTAGGATCTCTTTTCCTTCATTCTGGGTATCTGCTTTCTCTGGACCAAGTGCTGTTCTAACTGGGGTTTTATCAGTGGACAACATGAGTCCTTCCCTTGTGGATGGTCACTTCTTCATCCCAATCCATTAGCCTATTGTTCACTCCCTACTTTGTCCATCTTGTATTTCCTGGTCCCTCATTTCAGTAATACTCTGCCAATCCTGTACTATCCCTCCCAGCTTCTGAGTAGCCAAATCCTGCTGTGGAAGCCCTCCCAGCAGAGCCCATTGCCTTTCTCCATAGATTCACCCAAATCTCAAATGGACCCATGACAGCCTGGCAACCAGAACTCATCTCTCTTCCATCCTCACTAATATTCAAGCCTTCTCCACTATCTTTGAGACTCCTGACCTCTTTCTTCCACCAAATGACCTCGTCATGTCACAGAAAAGTGGGTACCCTTACTGACATTTGTAGCCATTCTGTACGCTTGACCGCCTGTTACAATGTCCTGCCTTCTGCCTGTGGCCAGACTTCGCTCCTCTGGCTTGGAACTCCACCCTTCCTGCCTTCTTTGATTCCCAGTGCATTGCCAGGGTTCTTCTGTCCTTCACTCGTTGGTAGAGATAGCTTCTTCCTTTGAACTGCTTCCTTCCTTTGGTTTTGAAACTTGTTCCAGTCTTCTGTTTTTTTTCGTGTCACTTCTTTTAAAGGACATTTTAAGTTGTTAGTACAGTGCCTGCTGTTTGTATCAAGTGTACCTTATACAGATGCCTAATTTCACCAATACTTGCATCCCTCGAGGCAAGCACTGTGTGCGCTGTTGAGTTTGCTGAAGCAGTTCCTCCGTACTCACACGCACATAGGTTTTCCACATGTGGACTCATAACTAGCGGTGCTTTGTTAAGCCCCATTCTGGACTCAGGAATGCTAAGCCTCCTGAGGTGATGGTTTGGAGCTCACCTTGTGGTTAGTGTATTGTGCCTCTGGGACTTGATATTGGTCTCTGCCAGAGAGACTGAGTTGGCTTCCATCCATCTGTTCTTGTTTCCACTTAAATGAGCTTTTCAAAATGCAAGCCTTACCATGTCGTGCTCTTGTGTGCAGCACGCTCACTCTGTGTAGAATGTCACTGCTGCTTTATTCCCCTTTGGCAGTTACCCCATCCATTCTGTATGTTTAGCTGTAACTGTCCCTCTCTGCCCACAGGAATATAAATTCCACAGGGAGAGCCTCTGTTGTGGTCTCTGCTGTGGCCCCAGGGCCCATGGCACAGAGTAGGCATGCAGTAAACCTATGTCAGGTGAAAACTGAATGAAACCCCTGCTCAACTGAAGTGACTTCAGTAAGATTGTGAACAAGAGCTCGCTGGGACCTTTTGACATTTGATCTTTGGGTCCAGTTAGCCTAGCACAAATGCCGGCTCCCTTCCTGGTAGCTACAGGGAAATTGCTGGCCTCTGTCATCTAATTATACTTGACAGAATGCTCTAGTGGAGATTTAATGCTAAATGGTTGCCTGAAGATTAGTGCCATGAAAATGTTACGGCTGTGATAGGAAATGTAATCCCTAGCTGTAATAACAGCTTCACATTCTTTGCAGGTTTTAAAATGCTGTTTGCCTAGTCCTTTTTTGAACGCTGATTAAGTAAGTTTGAATTGGTTAAATTGTTTGTTTTCTCCTCCTTTAATTGTTTAAGNTGGCCTCGATCTCCTCACCTCGTGATCCGCCCACCTTGGCCTCCCAAAGTGCTGGGATACAGGCGTGAGCCACCGCGCCCGGCCTCTTTTGTTTTTTCTTTTTTTTTTTGAGACGCAGTCTCACTCTGTCCCTCAGGCTGGAGTGCCGTGGCCTGATCTCGGCTCACTGCAAGCTCCGCCTTCTGGGTTCACACCATTCTTCTGCCTCAGCCTCCCAAGTAGCTGGGACTACAGGTGCCCGCCACCACGCCCAGCTAATTTTTTGTATTTTTTGTAGAGACGGGGTTTCACCGTGTTAGCCAGGATGGTCTGGATATCCTGACCTTGTGATCCGCCTGCCTTGGCCTCCCAAAGTGCTGGGATTACAGGCAGGCGTGAGCCACCGTGCCTGGCCGATATTTATTTCATTTAAGGGTATGTGAAAAAATTATTTTAGTGCAGGTAGGGAATATAAATTATCTGTATTGTTATAATAGTGATTTTCTATTAAAATCACCATCAATCCAATTGTACTTTTTTTTTTGCCTGATTTAGTATTATTTGATAAAGGATGGATGTTTACGTTTTTTTTCCACATTTAAAACTAATTTGAAAAGTATTTTGAAGAAAGTACTGCAAAGGATAAAGTAGAATATGAAAATTACTGATAATTCTATGACTAAAAGGATTACAATGAACATTTTGATGTATTCACTTTTTTTTTTTTTTTTTTGAGACAAAGTCTTGCTCTGTCGCCTAGACTGGAGTGCAGTGACGCAATCTCAGCTCACTGCAACCTCTGCCTCCTGGGTTCAAGCAATTCTCTTTTCTCAGCTTCCCAAGTAGCTGGGATTACAGGTGCCCACCACCACACCTGGCTAATTTTTTGTATTTTTAGTAGAGATGGGGTTTCACCATGTTGGCCAGGCTGGTCTTGAACTCCTAACCTCAGGTGATCTACCTGCCTTCGCCTCCCAAAGTGCTGGGATTCCAGGCATGAGCCACTGCGCCCAGCTAATGTATTTACTTTTAATCTTTTTATATCTTTAGGTATGTATTTGCTGTAATAAGGAGTGGTTATACTGCTTGATAACATTGTCACTCAAACGTATATCAAGAGCAATTTTATGCCGTTTAAGTTTTTTAAGCTTTCCATGTTGAACGCATGCATAGCATTCCCAGTGTATTTTATCAGTCCTCTGTTGATTGAAATGTAGGATGTTTTTCCCTTTTATCAATAATGCTGGAATGAACATCCAAATGAATCAGTCTTTGAGCATTTCCTTGACTGTTTCCTTAAAATAGATTCCTAAGAGTAGAATTCCTGTTCAGAGTTTTAAGCTTTTATTGTAATAAATTCTTTCTAGAAAAGAATGTACCAGTTTATATTCCCAGCAGTAATGTGTGAGAATATCCGTTTGCCTTTCCAGCACTGGATGAAAACAAAAAATTAGTCTATGTGATAGCTACTCCTGACCCTCTGCCCAAGGAACAGAAAATAAATGCTATCTCAGTGTTTTAATATTTTTTACTAGGCTTTCTGTGAAGAATTGGAATCAATGATACAGGAGCAATTTAAGAAGGGGAAGAACCCCACAGGCCTATTGGCATTACAGCAGATTGCAGATTTTATGACCACGAATGTACCAAATGTCTACCCAGCAGCTCCGCAAGGAGGGATGGCTGCCTTAAACATGAGTGAGTAGTTCCTGATTTTTGATATATGTTCTGTAGTTTTCAGGTAAAATTTCCTGAAGATTGCTCATGTGAAATAAATGGGCATGTAACTGTGTAACATGACAGAGTTGAGTATTTTGAAAATTAATATGTTTTCATTAGTCATAGTAAAAGATAGGCTGGAATTCTGAAATCGTCTTGAATGTTGCAGACTCCTCTTTTCTTAGCCAGTGAGACTGTTATTTCCGAGGCAGATGACTTTTTATGTGTCTTCCCAGCCCCTATGTAGATTAAAATAAACTAATCAGAAATAATGCTTGAGGAATGGCTTGTCGGTTTTGCCTGGCCAGCATTTCTTACCTGGCATTCTTCACTGCTGCATCCTAGCTAGCGAGAAAGAGAAATTCTAAAAGAAAAGCCAAAGGAAAAATACTGGATGGGTGAATATGAGCAAAGAATGGTCAGCTGTGCAAGAATGGAGCTGTGCCATGGCGATCGAGTTTGTAAATGTTTAACATGACAAAGCATCAACTAATCTGAGCCACCGTGTATTGTACAGGATTAGTCTCGGATGGGTCTGGTTGGATAGTCAAATCCAAGTGCCCAAAATAAGGTACTGGTTTCTGTTAGATCTGCTGACGTTTGCTCTTTACCTGTCTCCTCTGTGGTATTCTTAGAAGTTGAATAGCATTCACCAGATCTGATATATATTGTAATTAATATCTGTAGAATATTAAGAATCACATTTAATCCATAGCTGAAGCCTCCATCCTGAAATCACATGGCCACCACCAGTAAAGTTTTCATGTGGATTCCGTTTATTTTGTTGTTGTTTTTGAGACGGCATCTTGCTCTGTCTCCCAGGCTGGAGTGCAGTGGTGAGATCTCAGCTCCCTGCAAACCACCACCTCCCAGGTTCAAGCTATTATCCTGCCTCAGCCTCCCGAGTAGCTGAGATTACAGGCACGCACCACCACTCCTGGCTAATTGTTGTATTGTAGCAGAGACTGGTTTCGCCATGTTGACCAGGCTGGTCTCAAACTCCTGATCGCAAGTGATCCACTCGCCTCAGTCTCCCTGAGTGCTGGGATTACGGACATGAGCCATCACACCTGGCCTATTTCTTCTGTATTAATTAGCAAGAATATTCTGTCAGGAGAAACTTCCCTTCAGTTCTTTCGGTTACCTGGTGGTACAGTTTGTGTAGGAAAGACAGGATCCCTTTCCAAAATAGTAAGTTGGTTTCCAATCATCCTTCAGTGATGAACAATTAGTTTTTTTTTTAGTATCATTTGAATTTATGATTTAAACAGTCAGTGTGTTTCACATCATTGCAGTTATTATCTGGATTTGTTGAGAACTTTCCTTCTAAATGGATGTTGAGTTTTGTGAAATGCTTCTTTTCTCTCTGTTAAAATGATCACCTAGTCTTTCTTCTTTAGTTTGATATGGTGAATTATGTTTATTGGTAGGTATTTTTTTTTGTTTTGTGTGTTCATTTATTTATTTAGAGATAAGGTCTTGCTCTTTCACCCATGCTGGAGTACAGTGGCACGATCACAGCTCAGTACAACTTTGAACTCCTGGGCTTAAGGGATCCTCCACGCCTGGTTAATTTTTCTCTTTTCTTTTCTTTTTTGAGATGGAGTCTCGCTCTGTCACCCAGGCTGGAGTGCAGTGGCGCGATCTCGGCTCACTGCAAGCTCCACCTCCCGGGTTCACGCCATTCTCCTGCCTCAGCCTCCCGAGTAGCTGGGACTACAGGCGCCCGCCACCTCGCCCGGCTAGTTTTTTGTATTTTTTTAGTAGAGACGGGGTTTCACCGTGTTAGCCAGGATGGTCTCGATCTCCTGACCTTGTGATCCGCCCGCCTCGGCCTCCCAAAGTGCTGGGATTACAGGCTTGAGCCACCGCGCCCGGCCCCTCCCTCCTTTCTCTTTCCCTTCTTTCTACCCTCCCTTTCTTTCTCTTCCTTCTCTTCCCTCTCTCCTCTCCCTTTTTTCTTTCCCCTCCCTCCCTCCCTC
>NW_016825829.1:805406-812578 GCF_001698545.2 Rhinopithecus bieti | reverse complement strand
TTTTTTTGAGACGGAGTCTCGCTCTGTCGCCCGGGCTGGAGTGCAGTGGCCGGATCTCAGCTCACTGCAAGCTCCGCCTCCCGGGTTTACGCCATTCTCCTGCCTC
Source organism: Rhinopithecus bieti (assembly GCF_001698545.2). Lineage (NCBI taxonomy): Eukaryota > Metazoa > Chordata > Mammalia > Primates > Cercopithecidae > Rhinopithecus > Rhinopithecus bieti. Next base: position 812,472 of record NW_016825829.1, on the reverse strand, counting down.
AGCCTCCGGAGTAGCTGGGACTACAGGCGCCCGCCACCTCGCCCGGCTAGATTTTTGTATTTTTTTAGTAGAGACGGGGTTTCACCGTGTTAGCCAGGATGGTCTCGATCTCCTGACCTCGTGATCCGCCCGTCTCGGCCTCCCAAAGTGCTGGGATTACAGGCTTGAGCCACCGCGCCCGGCCTATTATTTTTTTTAAGATGGAGTCTTGCTCTGTCTCCCAGGCTGGAGTGCAGTGGCATGATCTCGCTCACTGCAAACTCCGCCTCCCGAGTTCACGCCATTCTGCCGCAGCCTCCCGAGTAGCTGGGAGTACAGGTGCCCGCCACCACGCCCGGCTAATTTTTTGTATTTATTTTTAGTAGAGAAGGTGTTTCACCGTGTTAGCCAGGATGGTCTTGATCTCCTGACCTTGTGATCCATCCGCCTCGGCCTCCCAAAGTGCTGGGATTATAGGTGTGAGCCACCGCGCCCGGCCCATATTGGTTATTTCTTTCTCCTGTCTTTCGTTAAGTCTGGCTAGAGGTTTATCTTATTTTATTATTTGTATTTTATTTTTAATCTTCTCAAAGATTCGACTTTTGCTTTAATCAAAAAGCCTTAAAAACACTTTTCTCTAATGTATACGTTTAATGCTGTAAATTTCCTTTTAAGCACTCTTTACTGCACCCCACAAATTTGGCTATCTTTTTGTTATTGATTTCTAACTTAATTGTGTTAGTATTGGAAAACAGTCATTATGAAAGTGTCTTTGAAGTTGTCAAGACTTTATTGCCTAATGTGGAAGATAAATATCTCAGAACCATTAGTATTTGATTTACATTTGATAAGAAATGTTAATCTTTGAGGCTTTTTGATAAGTCTGGCTTTGTTGCCTTGGCTATTCACAGCTGCGAACATAAGCACTACAGCCTCAAACTCGTGGCTTCAGGTGATCCTCCTGCCTTAGCCTGAGTAACTAGGACCACAGGCGTATACCATTGCACCTGGCTGAGTTTTGTTTTTCTATATTTCAGGTCTTGGTATGGTGACTCCTGTGAACGATCTTAGAGGATCTGATTCGATTGCATATGACAAAGGAGAGAAGTTGTTGCGGTGTAAATTGGCAGCATTTTATAGACTAGCAGATCTCTTTGGGTGGTCTCAGCTTATCTACAATCATATCACAGTGAGTATTAAATGGGGTAGTAACTTGAAAGATAAATGAAATATTTTGTGTCTGGCATCACCTCTTTCCATTTAGGAGAAGAGGAAAGCAGGCTGAGCTTCAATAAGTCTTGGAATACCTCTTCTGATTCCTGACTACAGAGTCTAATAACCTGAGAATCAGCCAGTTTGGGTTAAAAGTTACAGGAATAGCAGTTCTTGAAAATTTCTTTCTTGCATGCTAACCTAATAAAACAACTAAGTGTTTACCAGATTATACACAGTTTCTAAAATTATTTTTATGCTTAAAAACCTAAGAATGATGATGTTTTCTTTCTTAGTCTGACCAAAGCCTTCCATCTCTCAAACTTATTTCTTCAGCTACTCCAGTTTTAACTATTTTTCAACATTATTAGGATCTCTTTTCCTTCATTCTGGGTATCTGCTTTCTCTGGACCAAGTGCTGTTCTAACTGGGGTTTTATCAGTGGACAACATGAGTCCTTCCCTTGTGGATGGTCACTTCTTCATCCCAATCCATTAGCCTATTGTTCACTCCCTACTTTGTCCATCTTGTATTTCCTGGTCCCTCATTTCAGTAATACTCTGCCAATCCTGTACTATCCCTCCCAGCTTCTGAGTAGCCAAATCCTGCTGTGGAAGCCCTCCCAGCAGAGCCCATTGCCTTTCTCCATAGATTCACCCAAATCTCAAATGGACCCATGACAGCCTGGCAACCAGAACTCATCTCTCTTCCATCCTCACTAATATTCAAGCCTTCTCCACTATCTTTGAGACTCCTGACCTCTTTCTTCCACCAAATGACCTCGTCATGTCACAGAAAAAGTGGGTACCCTTACTGACATTTGTAGCCATTCTGTACGCTTGACCGCCTGTTACAATGTCCTGCCTTCTGCCTGTGGCCAGACTTCGCTCCTCTGGCTTGGAACTCCACCCTTCCTGCCTTCTTTGATTCCCAGTGCATTGCCAGGGTTCTTCTGTCCTTCACTCGTTGGTAGAGATAGCTTCTTCCTTTGAACTGCTTCCTTCCTTTGGTTTTGAAACTTGTTCCAGTCTTCTGTTTTTTTTCGTGTCACTTCTTTTAAAGGACATTTTAAGTTGTTAGTACAGTGCCTGCTGTTTGTATCAAGTGTACCTTATACAGATGCCTAATTTCACCAATACTTGCATCCCTCGAGGCAAGCACTGTGTGCGCTGTTGAGTTTGCTGAAGCAGTTCCTCCGTACTCACACGCACATAGGTTTTTCCACATGTGGACTCATAACTAGCGGTGCTTTGTTAAGCCCCATTCTGGACTCAGGAATGCTAAGCCTCCTGAGGTGATGGTTTGGAGCTCACCTTGTGGTTAGTGTATTGTGCCTCTGGGACTTGATATTGGTCTCTGCCAGAGAGACTGAGTTGGCTTCCATCCATCTGTTCTTGTTTCCACTTAAATGAGCTTTTCAAAATGCAAGCCTTACCATGTCGTGCTCTTGTGTGCAGCACGCTCACTCTGTGTAGAATGTCACTGCTGCTTTATTCCCCTTTGGCAGTTACCCCCATCCATTCTGTATGTTTAGCTGTAACTGTCCCTCTCTGCCCACAGGAATATAAATTCCACAGGGAGAGCCTCTGTTGTGGTCTCTGCTGTGGCCCCAGGGCCCATGGCACAGAGTAGGCATGCAGTAAACCTATGTCAGGTGAAAAACTGAATGAAACCCCCTGCTCAACTGAAGTGACTTCAGTAAGATTGTGAACAAGAGCTCGCTGGGACCTTTTGACATTTGATCTTTGGGTCCAGTTAGCCTAGCACAAATGCCGGCTCCCTTCCTGGTAGCTACAGGGAAATTGCTGGCCTCTGTCATCTAATTATACTTGACAGAATGCTCTAGTGGAGATTTAATGCTAAATGGTTGCCTGAAGATTAGTGCCATGAAAATGTTACGGCTGTGATAGGAAATGTAATCCCTAGCTGTAATAACAGCTTCACATTCTTTGCAGGTTTTAAAATGCTGTTTGCCTAGTCCTTTTTTGAACGCTGATTAAGTAAGTTTGAATTGGTTAAATTGTTTGTTTTCTCCTCCTTTAATTGTTTAAGAATTGGCAAAATTAAAACATAAGTGTTTACTCTTCTGTAAATTATTGGCAAAATTAAAACATAAGTGTTTACTCTTCTGTAAATTATCTCCATGGGGCTTAATACCAAGTAAAAAGAAATGACGTTACCTAAAATGTTTCCTATGTCTTATAAACTAGAACTAGAGAATCTTTAAGGAAGAAAGGTGTTGGTTTATTTTGTTTTACTATTATGGCATCCATTTCTTATTTACAATCTAGGTATGGTACAGACGCTTAACAGAAAAGCAAATACTAACAGTATCAACAAAAAGTGACAGCAGGTCATTCTGCCCTGTAAAGAGGGTCATAGGGATTTTCTGCTAAAGGGATTTAAATTTGCTTGTAGGTGTTAGAAGATTGGAGATGATTGTCTGAAGCAGATCTTTGTTTTAAGATTGCATTGGATTTGGAGAAGTGTTTGTGGGGACTGGGGGAAGGGGGACAAGACGGGGTGGCCCACTTAGCACAGTGTACTGGGCTTCCTCTCTTGGTGGCTCTTAGCTGATGGCTTGGCCTGTCCGTCCTGATGTCAGTGGAATACCTTCAAGGCTTCACACCTGCAGAACCTGGCTGGTGCTCGTTCAACTCCATTCTGGATTCCAGAGAATGCTAAGCACCGAGGTGATGGTCTGGACCCACCTTTGTGACCAGTGCCCTGTGCTTCAGGGACGTGCTAGTGGTCTCCTCTGGAGGTACTGAATTGGGTACTGCGTTGGTCTGCAACAGGAGAATCTCATTCTTCATACACAGAGAAGGGGCAGTACATGTGTGGGAAGAGACACACACACGGAGAGCAGTGCTGGTCTGACGGGGAGGGACCACTGCAGAGGAAACTGACTTCAAAATGTCCTTCTCTATTTTACTTGATGTTTGTAATTTTGCACTTTCTCCTTTTTGCTTTAGATTCAGAGAATTGAATGTTTTAAGCCTTTAAAATTAAAATATGTATTAATAGATCTGTTAAGCTTACAGTTGGAAATAAATGTTAAAATAAGTAAAGAAGGAAACATTATTATATTAATTACAGCATTATTATTACTGTTTTTGAGACAGGGTCTCTCTGTCACCCAGACTGGAGTGCAGTGGTGGAATCTCGGCTCACTGCAACCTCCACTGCCTTGGTTCAAGTGATCCTCCTGCCTCAGCCTCCCAAGTAGCTGGAACAGGCATGTGCCACCATGCGCAGGTGTGCACCACCATGCCACTGGCTAATTTTTGTATTTTTAGTAGAGACAGGGTTTCGTCATGTTGGCCAGGCTGGTCTCAAACTCCTGGCCTCAAGTGATCTGCCTGCCTTGGCCTCCCAAAGTGCTGGTATTATAGGTGTGAGCTACTGTGCCCAGCCCAGCATTATTTGTAATAATGAAATTATTATTATTATTATTTTAGGCAGAGTCTCGCTCTGTGGACCAGGCTGGAGTGCTGTGGCATGATCTCGGCTCACTGCAACCTCTGCCTCTTGGGTTCAAGCAGTTCTCCTGTCTCGGGATACCAAGTAGCAGGGATTACAGGCACCTGCCACCACACCCGGCTAATTTTTTTGTATTTTTACTAGAGACAGCGTTTCACCATGTTGGCCAAGCTGGTTTTGAACTCCTGACCTCAAGTGATACACTCACCTTGGCCTCGCAAAGTGCTAGAGTTATAGGCGTGAGCCACTGCACCCAGCCGATAATGAAATATTTTAAGAGTCCTTAACTATTCAGAAGTAGATAGGAAATGGCTCAGTTATTCAATATCAAGTTGAGAAAATGTTGTATACTATGAAAAACAATTACAAAATTATGTAGAACAAGTGAAACATGAAAAATGAAAGGTATTAGAAATGAGAAAATATGAAATGTATAGTGTTTACAGCTATATGAAATATGTGCATCTATATATATATAGACAAAAGAGAAATGACTGACCAAAAAAACAGCTCTGTAATATTTTTAAAATGTGGAACCTGACAGCATGCTTCTAAAAGTAAGATGGAAGAGCAGAAGGCCAAGAATAGCTAAGACACTCGGCCGGGTGCGGTGGCTCACGCCTATAATCCCAGCACTTTGGGAGGCCAAGGTGGGTGGATCACTTGAGGTCAGGAGATCGAGACCATGCTCGCTAACTCAGTGAAACCCTATCTCTACTAAAAATACAAAAAATTAGGTGTGGTGGCGGGCGCCTGTAGTCCCAGCTGCTTGGGAGGCTGAGGCAGCAGAATGGTGTGAACCCAGGAGGCGGAGCTTACAGTGAGCCGAGATTGTGCCACTGTATTCCAGCCTGGGGGACAGAGTAAGACTCTGTCTTGGGGAAAAAAAAAATTGCTGAGACACTCCTGAAGAACAGTTCGGCAAGGAGATTTTTCTTACCAGATGTCAAACTTAATATAAAGTGGTGGTAATTAATATAGTGTCCTTTGGGCAAAGGAAGATGCAGATGGATCAGTGGGACCGAATTGCATGCATTGAAACAGAAATGCCGGGGTCGGCATTGCAGCTCAGTGGAGTGGGGGACGGACTTGGCAATGACGGGTGTTGGGACGCTTGGGTAGAAAAGTCACAAGTGGAAATAATTATATGAGACTTCTATACTATACATAATTACAAAGCAATCCCAGTGAATTAAAGATTAAATGTGAAACGTAATACTTTAACAATTTTAGGACTAGTATACGTGAAAATCACTGGCCTTGAACCTCTGGCCTAAGGAAAGATGTCTTGTGATACAAAAATCACTTATCATAAAAGAAAAGATGGTTAAATTTGTCTACATTTAAAGTAAACAAAATTTTTCCTTATTAAAAGATACCATAGGCCAGGTGTGGTGGCTCACGCCTGTAATCCCAGCATTTTGGGAGGCTGAGGTGGGTGGATCACCTGACGTTAGGAGTTTGAGACCAGCCTGGCCAACATGATGAAAACCTGTCTCTACCAAAAAATACAAAAAAAATTAGCCAGGCATGGTGGCATGCTTGTAGTCCCAGCTGCTGAGGAGGCTGAGACAAGAGAATCGCTTGAACCCTAGAGGCAGAGGTTGTAACGAGCTGAGATTGTGCCACTGCACTCCAGCCTGGGCGGCAGAGTGAGACCCTGTCTCAAAAAAAAAAAAAATAATAAATAAAAGATACCATAAAGACAGTAATAATAAAAGCCACAACCTGGAAGGTTTGTCCTGCGTGTAGCTGGGGCTGGGTGCAGTGGCTCATGCCTGTAATCTCTACACTTTGGGAGACCAAGTTGGGCACATCACTTGAGGCCAGGAGTTTGAGACTAATGTGGCCGACGTGTGAAACTCCGTCTCTGCTAAAAATACAAAATTAGCCAGGCATGGTGGCGCACGCCTGTAATCCCAGCTACTCGGAGGCTGAGACAGGAATCACTTGAACTTGGGAGGTATAGGGTGCAGTGAGCTGAAATCGTGCCACTGCACTCCAGCCTGGGCGGCAGAGTGAGACTCCATCTCAAAACAAAAAAAAAAAAAATAGAAATCATATCTGGAATAGATAACTGTCAGTAAGAAAAAGACAAACCAGTATAAAATGGACAAAAGGCAAGAAAGGAGTTTCACAGAAGGGGAGCTAAGAATGCCTTATAAAAATATGAAAAGTTACTGAAATCATTTAGTAACCAGGAAATTATAAATTCATATCACAAATGGCATAGATACCAGATTTTTTTTCTTTTTTTTTTTTTGAGACAGAGTCTCATTCTGTCACCCAGGCTGGAGTCAGTGGTATGATCTCTGCTCCCTGTAGTCTCCACCTCCCAGGTTCAGGCGATTCTCCTGCCTCAGCTTCCCGAGTAGCTGGCACTACAGGCAGG
>NW_016825829.1:776118-804494 GCF_001698545.2 Rhinopithecus bieti | reverse complement strand
CTCAAAAAAAAAAAAAAAAAAAAAGATGGTTTGAGATGCACAGAACTAATATGTACTTACTACTGGATGACTGTATCTTCAATTAGGCTCTTTGGAAAATAACTTGGTGTTACCTCCTAGTTTATTATGCTAGAGAAACTTGAATACGTACAGTAGGAGACAGGTACAAGAATGTTTATGGCAGCATAGTTTTTAATAATAATGACTGAAACCACATCCACTTATGGAAGAATAGATTCATAAATTTTAGTGTATTCATTGAGTGGATACTATACAGCAGTGAAAATAAATTATAGTCATGTTGGTCATAATCTGGAGGAATCACAAAATAATGTTGAGAAAAGTCAGTGAAAACACAGTATGATTTCAATTATGTAAAGTTAATAAGCAGGTAAAAATTAAACAATAAATTGCTTAGGGATGACTGGGAAAACTGTAAAGAAAAAAGGGAATGCTTAATACATAATTCTGAATAGTGGTTACTTTTGGGTTATGAGGGAAGAGAAACAGCTTCAGAGATAACTAGAATTATTGTATTTCTTTCTTTTTCTTTTTTTTTTTTTGAGACGGAGTCTTGCTCTGTCACCCAGGCTGGAGTGCAGTGGTGCGATCTCGGCTGTCTGCCAGGTTCACACCATTCTCCTGCCTCTACCTCCCGATTAGCTGGGAGTATACGTGCCCGCCACCACTCCCGGCTAATTTTTTTTGTATTTGTAGTAGAGACAGGGCTTCACGGTTTTAGCCAGGATGGTCTCCATCTCCTGACCACGTGATCCACCCTTCTCGGTCTCCCAAAGTACTGGGATTACAGGCGTGAGCCACCACGCCTGGCCACTAGAATTACTGTATTTCTTGAGCTAATTGATAGATACATGGATGTTTGCCTTACGCTTACATTGTCTTATATCTTCTAAATACCCTTGTATCTTCTAAATACCCTTGGATGTGTGTTTTCAAAATAAAGGCTTTTAAAAAAAAAAAAAAAAAAAAAAAAAATCTGAAACTTAATCTTTTCTTATTTTCATCCGTATTTTTCTTCATTCCAACCAGTATATACACAGATCCCTTGTTTTATGTTTTTTTTGACTGAACTTAGGAATTAAGACAGCTGCTTACTTTTGTGTTAAATAGTTTAAAAGGTCAGCATGGCCGGGCACGGTGGCTCAAGCCTGTAATCCCAGCACTTTGGGAGGCCAAGACGGGCGGATCACGACGTCAGGAGATCGAGACCATCCTGGCTAACACGGTGAAACCCTGTCTCTACTAAAATACAAAACTAGCTGGGCGAGGTGGCGGGCGCCTGTAGTTCCAGCTACTCGGGAGGCTGAGGCAGGAGAATGGCGTAAACCCGGGAGGCGGAGCTTGCAGTGAGCTGAGATCCGGCCACTGCACTCCAGTCCGGGCTACAGAGCGAGACTCCGCCTCAAAAAAAAAAAAAAGAAAAGAAAAAAGTCCGCATGCTTTTAAGATAAAGGAGGCTGGGCACAGTGGCTCACGCCTGTAATCCTAGCATTTTGGAGGCCAGAAAAGTGGACACATCACTTGAGGCCATGAGTTTGAGACCAGCCTGGCTGACGTGGTGAAACCCTGTCTCTACTAAAAATACAGAAATTAGCTGGGCATGGTGTGCCTGTAACCCCAGCTACTCAGAGGCTGAGGCAGGAGAATCACTTGAACCCGGGAGGCAAAGGTTACAGTGAGCTGATAACATGCCCCTGCACTCCAGGCGAGAGAATGAGCTTTGTCTCAAAAACAGGAAAAAAAAAAAAAAAAAAAAGGATAAAGGAGCTGACTTTAGGAAATAGAAAGCAAGGCTGACTCAGCTTTGCAAAGAAGTGGGTCATAGAGATTTATAGAGACTGGGTGTTGTAGTTCACCATCCATGTAAATGACCCCAGCAATGATTTACTGTTGCTGCTCCCACTACCACTAATGATGGTAATAATGGGGAGATGCCATTTATTGGAAGCTTTATTGTTGACACAGGCTCTTTTCATCCCCACTTAGTCATGAGGAAAACAGGGTGCCCAAAACACCATAGCCAGTTCTTGGCAGAGCTAGGGTTTGAACCTAAATCTTATCTGACTTTGGATTTTGTGCTCTTAACCCTGTTATGCTCTACTAAGGTAATCAGGTGAGTTTAGCCTAAGGATCTTATAAAGGGAGACAGGATAGATTCAGATGCCTGAAAATTAGATTGTAGAAGGGGGTTAGACTTTGTTCTGTGTTATATACTAGAGGCAGTGGTGACAAACACAGGAAAACAGATTTCTTCTCAGTGCTGGAAAGAACGTTTTAATCCTTAAGTCTCTCCAGTAGCTGTTTGTCATAGTGCTTCAGCACCCATGACGTAGTGGGCTCTCATTGAGTAGGTGGCCATTTCTTTCCTGAATGACGAAATGAGGGAGGCTGGAGTGAGCATCCCTATCACCGAAACTAGAACAAGCAGACCCTGGGTGTGCTTCGATTTGGGCCACTACAGAAGAGAGCACTATGTGGGTTAGGAAGCTGGACTAAACACCTTAAGTCCTTTTCAACAAACACTCAGCCCCACCTATCTGACCCTAGTTAGGATCTGGGTTCCTTAACCCAGTAGTAAATGTGTTTGAACTTAATCTTTAGGAAGCCTTTTGAGCCTATACCAAAATCATTATAAAAACTAGATTGAATATTTTTGAGGGCAGGTCTCTTCTTTTTTACTGCTGTATTCCTAGTGCCTAGCATATGCTCGATGCACAGTGTAAACCAAATCTGAATTACTGTGGAGAGAAAAACATACTGTATGAAGAGGCAAACCAACGAAGGCAATGAGGGTGTGGTGTTGTAGAGACTTAAGAAATGGATTATGCTGGGCACAGTGGCTCATACCTCTAATCCTAGCATTTTGAGAGGCTGAGGCAGGAGGATTGCTTGAGCTCAGGAGTTCAAGACCAGCCTGGGCAACTTAGTGAGACCCCATCTCTACCAAAATAAAAATTTAAAAAATAGCCAAGCTTAATGACTTGTGTCTGTAGTCCCAGCTACTCAGGAGGCTGAGATGTGTGAATCGCTTGAGCCAGGAGGTTGAGGCTGCAGTGAGCATGATCGTGCCACTGCATTACAGCCTGGGCAATAGAGTGAGACCCCATCTCAAAAAAAAAATAAAAAATGATTGTTCAACACCCTACAGGTTGGTTTTAATTATTATTTTATTTTATTTTATTGACATAGGGTCTTATCTGTCACCCAGGCTAGAGTGCAGTGGCATGATCATGACTCACTGCAACCTCTGCCTCTTGAGTTCCAAGTGATTCTCGTGCCTCAGCCACCTGAGTGGCTAGGACTGCAGGCACCTGCCACCACACGCGGCTAAGTTGTATATTTTATTTTTTTTAGTAGACATGGGGTTTTGCCATGTTGACCAGGCTGGTCCCAAACTCCTGGCCTCAAGTGATCCACCTGTCTTCACCTCCCAAAGTGCTGGGATTACAGGCTTGAGCCACAGTGCCCAGCCTAGGTGTTAAGTATTTTTAAAAATTCATTTTGTCAGTGTCTACTGCAGCAAGGAGAAAAAAAAAGGACGTTCTGTTTGACTTTTCAAAAGTAAGTTTTGGCCAGGCACAGGGGCTCATGCCTATAATCCCAGCACTTTGAGAGGCCAAGGCAGGCGGATCAATTGAGCCCAGGAGTTTTTGAGACCAGCCTGGCCAGCGTGGCGAAACCCTGTCTCTATACAAAATACAAAAATTACCGGTCGTGGTGTTGTGCACTTGTAGTCCCAGCTACTCGGGAGGCTGAGGTGGGAGGATCACTTGATCCTGGGAGGCAGAAGTTGCAGTGAGCCACGATCACGCCACTGCACTCCAGCCTGGGCAGCAGAGTGAGACCCTGTCTCCAAAAAAAAAAAAAAAAAAAAATGTAAGTTTTGGTTTTCATTGTTATATCCCTAAGGGTGAGACCTTTTTGTCTTTGACACTGGTAGCCACCAGAAAGTGCAATAGAGTAACCCAGCAGTAATGTATTGACCTGTCAGAAGGCTAGTGTGGAACTGTTTTTTTCCTGTATAAAGTCAGTTCCCATGAACGTGAGCAAGAAGCACTTTATGTATGTGATAAATTGGTACGATAGAATAATGGAAAGCTTCCAGTACCCCTTAGCTTCGTGACAGGCATTGTGCATGAACACTTCCCTGCATCGCTCACTCTAAACAAACCTGTGAGTTTGTAGCCTGAAAGAGTTGCAAATAATTTCACTTGGATCTTTGCGCTAATTCAGTCATTTTCCCCACAGACCAGAGTGAACTCTGAGCAGGAACACTTCCTCATTGTACCTTTTGGGCTTCTTTACAGTGAAGTGACTGCATCCAGTTTGGTAAGAATGTCCTTCTCTTTGGCAGCTTGTATGTGCAGGTCATATTAGGTCATTTGACATCTTCAGATCAGCTAAATATATAAAACCCAAGAAACAAGAAAGAGCCTGTGTTTTATGTGATGTATTCAGTTACAGAAAAAACTTTGAGAGAAGTTACAAATATTGTAGCCTTGGGTTTCAGTAGTTTCTAGTTAGGGTAATTTGAAGTCCTCTTGTGGTGGGGTACATTGGCTCACACCTGTAATTCCAGTACTTTGGGAGGTCAGTGCGGGTGGATTGCTTGAGTCCAGAAGTTCGAGACCAGTCTGGCCAACATGACGATACCCCAACTCTACAAAAAAATACAAAAATTAGCCGGGCATGGTGGTGCGCACCTGTAGTCCCAGCTACCTGGGAGGCTGAGGTGGGCGAATTGTTGGAACCTGGGAGGTGGAGGATGCAGTAAGCCGAGGTTGCACCACTGCACTCCAACCTGGGTGACAGAGCCAGACCATATCAAAAAAAAAGGAAAGAAAAATGAAGTCCTCTTGGTATTTAAATGTTTTGTTTTTAATTTTCAGGTTAAGATCAATCTACAAGGAGATGTAGTGGATCGTGGAAGCACTAATCTGGGAGTAAATCAAGCCGGCTTCACCTTACACTCTGCAATTTATGCTGCACGCCCGGACGTGAAGTGCGTTGTGCACATTCACACCCCAGCAGGGGCCGCGGTGAGTGGCTGCCCTGGTAGCACCTCCAGTTTTAAAGCTGCTTAGTGAAAGGCACTGCACATTTCCTCTGACCTGCCCTTCCTTGTTTATAGTCAGTAAAACTACTTTTGTTGAATATAAAAGAAATGGTTTACCACTAAGTGTGACTTTCTTAAAATAATTTTTTTTTCCTTGTAAGGGATCCATATATCCCATTTAATTTTGACAAACATGTAATAAGTCTGAAAATGCCTATTAGATTTAACAATTAGAAAATTATGGCTGGGCATGGTGGCTCATGCCTGTAGTCACACGGCTTTGGGATGCTGAGGTGGGAGGATTGCTGACCCCAGGAGTTGGAGACCAGCCTGGGCAGCATAGTGAGACCCCGTCTGTACAAAAAATATTTAAAAATTAACTAGGTGTAATGCATGCCTGTACTCCCAGCTACTTGGGAGGCTGAGGTGGGAAGATTTTTGAACCAAGGAGGTTGAGGTTTCTGTGAGCTATGATTGTGCCACTGAACTCTAGCCTGAGTGACAGTAAGACCTTGTCTCAAAAAAGTAAAATAATAGTAAACAAAACAAAGTTAAAGAGACTTGAGGGAGAGCTAAGATTTCAGGGTGTCAAAGACTGTGGGGAAGTGCAAAATGACAGCAGTAAGCAGGCACCTTGTTTGAGAACAAAAATGGGAAAAGAAGGAGAGGGCAAGCTGGGGTGGCGGGTTCAGGGTGCTGTGGGCTCAGGGAAGGGTTTTTGGGGTGCGGGAGACTTGAACATGAGGACAGTCTGTGAGGATGAGCTGGGGGAAGGGAGAGGTTGAAGCCTAGAAACCAACCTGTCCAGCTCCTCGCAGCCATCCAGGGGGACCCAGGCTGGATTGTGACGGGGAGAAGAAAAGGAGCGGCTGGGGGAAGAGACACAGGCAGTGCAGGCTGTTACGAGGCTTGGCTTCCAAGCTGCTCAGGAACCCTCCTCTTGCCCCTTCTGGTATGAACAGGCCACCCTGACAAAGCCCCAGACCCCTCCGTATGAAAGTGCACATGCAGGCTATCTGCTCAAAGTCATGTGAAAGCACAGTACTTGAGAAATATGCTTTTTATCGCCAATTCTGTGTAAGGACTTTTGGGGTTTATTGAACAACAGATGACCTTATTGATTCAGTAATGCTGTATTTTAATTGATCTTGGGTTTTTTTTTTTTTGGAGATGGAGTCTTGCTCTGTCACGCAGGCTGAAGTGCAGTGATGCACTCTCAGCTCACTGCAACCTCTGCCCCTTGGGTTCAAGCAATTCTCTTGCCTCAGCCTCCCAAGTAGCTGGGACTACAGGTGCACACCACCACGCCCGGCTGATTTTTGTAGTTTTAGTCAAGATGGGGTTTCATCATGTTGACCAGGCTGGTCTCGAACTCCAGACCTCAAGTGATCTGCCCACCTTGGCCTCCCAAAGTGCTGGGATTACAGGCGTGAACCACCACGCCCAACCTGATCTTGGTGTTTTAATGTCATGTGTGTTGGATTATTTGGATGAATATTACCTCTGGTTTGTTTCACGCTGAACGTAAGGTTCTTATGTCAACATCGTGGTTTAATAGATACATCATTGTGTGAATGATGTGATTTTTTTTTCCTGGAAGAATGCATGTCACTCCAGCCACTAAAATGTTTATGGATTTTTAAGAAGTATTAAAGGTACTTTTGACAGTATGGTTATGAACAGCTATCATGTAATGTGTTTTTGTTTGTTTTTTTGAGACAGGATCTCACTCTGTCTCCCAGGCTGGAGTACAGTGGCACGATCTTGGCTCACTGCAACTTCCACCTCCTGGGTTCTAAATGATTCTCCCACCTCAGTCTCCTGAGTAGCTGGGACTACAGGCACATGCCACTTCACCTGGCTAATGTTTGTATTTTTTGGTAGAGATGGGGTTTCACCATGTTGACCAGGCTGGTCTTTAACTCCTGGCTTCAAGTGATCTGCCCGCCTTGGCTCCCGAATTACTGGATTTATGGGCACGAACCACTGCGCCCAGCCTGTTTTTAAAATTACCAAAATAATTTTGCTTGGTAAAGAAATTTCTTGTATGAGAGCTGATACTGTGGAAGGAGTTAAATGTGGTATGGTCTTTTTAGATGAACTTTTCTGTATGGAATTGTTGTACCTAAAGATAGTTTTTGAATCTTTGGAGCCTGTTACTTTAGGGTCATAATGTTGCTGTCTATAGGTCTTGTCTTTAGAAGACCTTCAAAAATTAGCATATTCTGAGGCCACTCTGGGGAATTTTAGGAAACTTAAGGACTCTATGAACACTTAGATTTTTCTCTTTGAGAGTCAGTTTTACTTAATTACATGTAGAGAAATTATATAAGAAATTATATATAAATTGTATATATATAATTATATATATACAAACGTATAAATTTGCTTTCATCTAATTTTAGGTGTTTCAATGTTATCTACAACCTAAGATAAAAAGTACACAAAACTTTAGAGCACTTGGAAAACCTCCTCCTTTTTGTTTTTTTTTTAAGAGATGAGGGTCTCATATGTAGCCCAGGCTGGCTTTGAATTCCTGCATTCAGGATTCCTTCTGCTTCAGCCTCTTGAGTAGCCTCTTGACTACAGATGCATGCCATCACATCTGGCTAATTTAAAAAATATTATTTGTAGAGACAGGGGTCTTTTGTTGCCCAGGCTGACCTCGAACTTCCGGGCTCAGATGATCCACCTGCCTTAGCCTCTTGAATGTTGGAATTACAGGTGTGAGCCACCATACCTGACGGGAAGCCTTCTTTTGAAATGTGCTGAGTCCTCAGAGGAGTCTGTGGTCTGCTCCTTGCACTAGATGCAGTGCTTATTGTATAATTAAATCCAGGTTTACATAGCACTTATAATCAGTGGGAAAAAGTCTAGAAAGATGTGGATTTTCTTTTGAAGCTCTCCTAATTTAAGGATAATTTTGTTTTTAAGTGTGAATTGTTAGCACTGGAAGTCAAGTTTGTCTTAAGTTCATAGATTGATTTGTTTTCAATAAGAGAACAAAAACACTTCCCTTCCTATTTTATTTCTGCGAGGAAAGCATTTACCATATCATTGGTCATTGTGTAACCCCGGCTTTCCTTCTTCATGGCGACCATTTGGTCTCTAGGTCTCTGCGATGAAATGTGGCCTCTTGCCAATCTCCCCGGAGGCGCTTTCCCTTGGAGAAGTGGCTTATCATGACTACCATGGCATTCTGGTTGATGAAGAGGAAAAAGTTTTGATTCAGAAAAATCTGGGGCCTAAAAGCAAGGTCAGTAGGCGTCTAATCTGGTATTTAAAGTACGGCAGAAAGAAGAATAAAGCAAAGGACCAGTCTTCTTGCCCAGCTCCATAGAGCATTCCTGCTTCCCCTCAGGTTCTTATTCTCCGGAACCATGGGCTCGTGTCAGTTGGAGAGACCGTTGAGGAGGCCTTCTATTACATCCATAACCTTGTGGTTGCCTGTGAGATCCAGGTAGGGGACAGCCATTCCAATCACTCTGCAGTTTATTTAGATGTGTCTGGGGTTCACATAGATTTTTTGATACTTACTGAGTAGGAGGGGAGTCTTTGAGCAATCTCTTTGTCGAAGATAAGCTCATGCATTTGGGACTTGATCAGGACAAATGCTGTTTCACTGACTGAAGTTGGCAAAGGATTACTGGACTTTACATTTCTAATTTTTAAATTTTCAAATATGTCCGTCACTACCGTTTATGGAGTACTGGTGTGTACCAGGCCTGGCATCAGGTGCTTAGCGTGTGTCATCTCATACGTGATGTCGTGTGACCCCCCACAGTACCTTTGAAAAAGCAGGCATAAAGAAGTAGAGACTCAGAGAGTTGCCTGCAGCTTACAGCTGTGAGTTCCCCTCTGCTCTGTCAGCCCTTAGTTAATGTTCTCCCCTTTGCTTCTTGACTTATGTCTGTGGCGTAGTGAGGTCCCAAGTCCTTTGTAGGATCCTGAAAGGTGCTGTGTTTTCTCATTTCTCTGCCAACTTTGGTGCCCAGTATTTTTGTCATCCTAAAGAAATACATCTGAAAGTAAGCTTGTGATCAGTCTATCACTATGCATTCTACATTTTCTATTCTTACACTCTAGAGATTTGGTTTCTTTTGAAACCTGCATTTTTATTCAAGTCATCTGACCCTTTTGATCTCAGTAAGGAACTCAAGCCATGCTGTGTGTGTTTTGGAAAAGGTTCGAACTCTGGCCAGTGCAGGAGGACCAGACAACTTAGTCCTGCTGAATCCTGAGAAGTACAAAGCCAAGTCCCGTTCCCCAGGGTCTCCTGTAGGAGAAGGCACTGGATCGCTTCCCAAGTGGCAGATTGGTGAGCAGGAATTTGAAGCCCTCATGCGGATGCTTGATAATCTGGTAAGAGTGGTGCCACTACTTGATGATAAACCTTATGTCTAAAAGCACCAGTGTTGGTGTTCTTATAGCAAGTGAGATTGCTGTCTTTATGCAGTATCTGAATATTTTTACCCTCAAAGTCATGAAGAAGCAGTAAATTACAATAAAATATAGAGGTGAAGTGTTCCTGGTATTGTTTTTTTGTTTTTTTTTTTTTGTTTTTTTTTGAGAAGGAGTCTCGCTCTGTCGCCCAGGCTGGAGTGCAATGGCGTGATCTCGGCTCACTGCAAGCTCCGCCTCCCAGGTTCACGCCATTCTCCTGCCTCAGCCTGCTGAGTAGCTGGGACTACAGCCGCCCGCCACCACGCCTGGCTAATTTTTTGTATTTTTAGTAGACACGGGGTTTCACCATGTTAGCCAGGATGGTCTCGATCTGCTGACCTCGTGATCCACCCGCCTTGGCCTCCCAAAGTGCTGGGATTACAGGCGTGAGCCACCGCGCCCGGCCTATTGTTTTATTATTATTATTATTATTTGAGATGGAGTCTCGCTCTGTCTCCCAGGCTGGAGTGCAGTGGTCGAGATCTCAGCTCACTGCAGGCTCCGCCTCCTGGGTTTTTACGCCATTCTCCTGCCTCAGCCTCCCGAGTAGCTGGGACTACAGGCGCCCGCCACCTCGCCTGGCTAGTTTTTTTGTATTTTTTAGTAGAGATGGGGTTTCACTGTGTTAGCCAGGATGGCCTCGATCTCCTGACCTTGTGATCCGCCCGTCTCGGCCTCCCAAAGTGCTGGGATTACAGGCGTGAGCCACCGCACCCGGCCTGTTTTATTTTTTAAAGATAACCTTTGTGTTTGGACTCAGTGGGGACAAGAGCACAGAGAATGCGTAGGCTGCTGGATGACCATCCAGCTGCATCAGCTCAGTCCCCGCCGTCCCACAAGCAAGCGAGAGAGGTGGCGCTTAATAGGTCAGTCAGGTACCTAGGCTTTTGTCTTAACAGCAAGTCCTGGCTGTTTGGGGCCTGATGACTGTGTTACATGGGTATCCACTCCCTGTCCACGGTGTGGGAGCCCCTGAGCTGCTTATTGCAGGGACAGAACCCGGCATGGTCCAGAGGGCAGGCCTATGGGGCCTCTAGCACACAAGGAAAGTGAGCCCACACTGTGATAGGAGGACACGCAGGATGTGTTCTGTGTTACAGGGTTGCCGTGAAGAATTTTATTCTTTTGCAAGGACTGGAGAGAAAATTTTATGTGGAAGGTAGCCCTTGGAAATGATCTCAAAGAATAGGTAGGATCTTAGCCTGAGTTTGAAAGCCTGGGGGAAAAAAAAAGGATGATAGCATGAAGAGGCCACAGCACAGCTGCAGACAACGGGAGTGGGGAGATGGGAACATGCACCGAATGGTGCACCTTTCAGGTTCATCTTGACTTTTATCAGGATCATTACTCAGTTCCTAGAGCTGTATTAGAACACTGCCCTTGGGGTCTCAGTCCTGCAGCCACATCATCAGACACAGGGCTCTGGAGCAGATCCCTTCCATGCTCCACATCAGACCTTTTAGATGGGGGTCACAGTGGTCTATCCTAACACCACGTGACCTCAAGAGGTGTAGATGTGAGGACATGCCAGTGTGGGGAAAGAAGGCCTCAGAGGGGCCAGTGTCCTTGTATGCTGCCAGCCAGTACTGGACAGGATCACAGATCACAGATGAGATGGGTGGCTTCAGGAGGCAGGAAGCTGAACTTTCCTGAAGGTGTGGAATAAAGAGAATTCATTGGTCTGATTCAGGCTATGTTAAATGTTACTGAAATTCTTTGCACTTGTGATGAATATTATCTGCTAGAAAGGAAAAACTGAGGGTTTTCTGCCTGGGTGCGATAGTCAATCAGTGGAGTAGACTCAATCAGTGACAGAGGAACAGAGAAGGCAGAGTCTAGTGTAACTTTTCAAAGTTCATATAATCAGTAAGATTGATTGCATTAATTGACTGTCTACTATTGAGTCATGAACGGGACACAGTTCTTGCCCTCAGGAGTTTATGACCTAATAAGAGAGATGGACAAATGAATCCCAAATGAGCCCTGCCCCTGTGATCTGTGCAGTCATAGGCATGATGAGAGCTTGCAGGCAGAGGTGGGTGCTGATTGGTCAAGGAAGTAGGAAGAGGAGCAAGAACTCACGAAGAAGGCTGAAGAAGCACTTAGAGTTGGGTGGCCAGCCAGGGTAGTGAAGCTGCAGGAACTCATAGCTGGAGAAAAAAACTTGAGAGTGGGACAGCCATGGCCCAGGTGTGTGTCAGGAGCCAGGTCATTCAGCATGGCTGCACAAGGTGAGGAGGGCTGGGGTTGGACCAGTTACACAGCCCCTGCCTCCTGGTAAATACGGCAACATTTCGCTGCTCTTCTACTTAAAGTCAGTGTAAGGAAGAGGGGAGAGGGGGTCAGAATGCACAGCAGCCACCAGAGACTGCGCTGAAAGCACGTCCTTGAGGGGAAGGTCAAAATCAGGCAGAAACTCTGATTTGGTAGGGAAGGAAGAGAAGGATGAATGATTAATAAGTAAAACATTCATTACAAAAAGCATGATGAATGTTTATTCAGTGTCCTTAATGTGTACAGATTGTTTTAATATTAGAAGGCCATATAATTTATGAGAAATAAACTAGACAGGAATCACTAATCATAGTCCATGTTTTAATTTAGCATTGGGATTGGCATATATGTTGTTTGCTAATAACTAAGTATAGAATAGTTGCCAATTTCCACACTATAATGTATATTGCAACTGAGCACAGTGGCTCACGCCTGTGATCCCAGCACTTCAGGAGGCTGAGGTGGGAGACCAGGAGCTTAAGACCAGCCTGGGCAACATAGCGAGACTCCTCTCCACAAAAAATAAAAAAATTTCAAAAAGGGGGATATATTTCGTTGGAACTTCTACAGTTAGAAAAAAATGCTAAATTGTTCCCCCCACAAAAAAAAGTCAAGATACAATTTCAGTTTCTCAAAGAAGGAACAAATCCATATATATTTCTTTCTTTCTTTCTTTTTTTGGTAGAGACAGGATCTCATCATGTTGCCTAGGCTGGTGTTGAACTCCTGGGCTCAAGCAGTCCTCCCACCTCAGCCTCCCAAAGTGCTGGGATTACGGGTGTAAACTACCATGCCTGACCCAAATCCGTATTTTTAACTACAAGCCAGGTAGTAGTTCTGAGGTCTGAGTATTACTTCTGATTTTGGTTTAACAGCATTTAAAGGGGAAGAATAAAGAAAAATCCATATGGTGTCAGGAAAAAATGATGTTGATGAGTCCTGGGTGGTTTATTCTGAAGTTATGGAGATTACTGAGTCCTGGCTCTTTAAGCAGGAGGAAACTTGAATTAATAAGAAATGTGTTTTTCTGCAGATAGTCTTTATGGCAGAGTCATTATCTTTTATTATTCCTCAACAAAGCATGCTCAGAAATGGGAAAATTGCCACTACAGACA
Organism: Rhinopithecus bieti; assembly: GCF_001698545.2. Classification (NCBI taxonomy): domain Eukaryota; kingdom Metazoa; phylum Chordata; class Mammalia; order Primates; family Cercopithecidae; genus Rhinopithecus; species Rhinopithecus bieti. The sequence goes on along the minus strand of NW_016825829.1, from coordinate 791,585 downwards.
TTTACCTTATCTTTCTGAGGATAATTATGAAAATAAAACCCAAAACAACTCCATTAGTGATTGTTATTACCTTTTTAAAAAAATGTAGGCCAGGCATGGTGGCTCATGCCTGTCATCCCAGCACTTTGGGAGGCCAAGGCAGGCGGATCACCTGAGGCCAGGAGTTCAAGACCAGCCTGGCCAACATGGTGAAACCCCTTCTTTACAAAAATTAGCCAGGTGTGGTGGAGGGTGCCTGTAATCCCAGCTACTCAGGAGGCTGAGGTAGAAGAATCGCTTGAACCCGGCAGGCAGAGGTTGCAGTGAGCCAAGGTCGAGCCACAGCACTCCAGCCTGGGTGACAGAGCGAGACTCCATCTCAAAGAAGACTCCATCTCAAAAAAAAAAAAAAAATAAGTAAATAAAATTATGGGGGACCGGGCATGGTGGCTCATGTCTGTAATCTCAGCACTTTGGGAGGCCGAGGCAGGCAGATCATCAGGTCAGGAGATCGAGACCGTCCTAGCTAACACAGTGAAACTCCATCTCTACTAAAAATGCAAAAAATTAGCTGGGTGTGGTGGCATGTGCCTGTAATCCCAGCGACTTGGGAGGCTGAGGCAGGAGAATCGCTTGAACCCGGGAGGTGGAGGTTGCAGTGAGCCAAGATGGCGCCACTGCACTCCAGCCTGGGCAGCAGAGTAAGACTCTGTCTTGAAAAAAAAATTAAATTAAAAAAAATTAAAAAAATATATTGACAGAGTGATTAGTAATGAAGGTGGCCCCCCAAAAAGAGCAGAGGGGAGAGAGAATTCTGAATTGAGAGGTATGTTTCTAGAGTACCACAGCCAGCAGGGCACGGGCCACTGAAGTTTCTTGTATATCTGGCCCCATGCAGTCCTTCCAAGTCCTCATTCTCTTGTGATGTATTGTGAAGGTGCTGTGAGTGACCTGGTTCAGGTGCGAATCTGTTAGGTTGTTTAGCAGACAGCTCTTCAGCATCCCCTATATTACCTGTCTGTGCTGTGCAACAAATCACTACAGACCTGGCGACTTCAAGCAGCAGCCATTTATTTCCCAGCTTCTTTGGGGCAGAAGTCCAGGCACAGCGAACTCAACCTAGGGTCTCATAAAGGCTGCATTCGGGGTGTTGGCTAGGGCTGGTTCTCATTATGAGACTTGACTCAGAGGATCCTCATCCAGGCTCTTCTAGCCTGGGGACAGAATTCCTTTTCTTAGGGCTGAAGCATTCTTGGCAGCTTTGCTTCTTCAGATCCAGCAGTGGAGAGAGAGACTCTTATAAGACAGCGCTACACTCTTCTATGATACAGCCCATCATCACCTTTTGTGAATTCCACTACTTAGAAGCAAGTCAGACATCTCACCCATGCTCAAGGTGGGAGGGGATTACAGGAGCTAGGGGCCTGGGGCCACTATGAAGTCTGTCTGTCACATTTAACAAGTGCTAAGCACTGGCCAGGAGACAGGCAGAGGATACCGTCCTTGCCCTTATAGATGCTGTCTGTGGGAGGACTCTGCAGACGAGTTGGTCCAGTAGAGGCGTGAAGTAAGTGGGGCCATCTTTTACCACAGAACACATGGTCATGAGGCAGAGCTGGAGGTGAATTTGGATGTTGTTGTATTCAGATGTAAAGTAATTTTGCTGAGAACCAGTTGTCATGAGTATACTTATTTACCTTACTTACCTAAAGATTATCACAGTATTTAAACTGTAACTTAAGAGGTAAAAGTCTATTAAGTAGGTTGATGAATATAACCTGCACAGTAGCTGGCAGCAAGTAAGCCCTGTTTGGGTGTTCAACTTTAATTTTCTGCTGAAATATGTAAGCAAGAGAGTGCACCTACTGCAAGTGTTCAGTTTGTTGATTTTTAAAAACCGAACCCTCTGTATAACCAGCAGTCAATAAGAGCAATGGTAGCAGCACCTCAGAACACCCCCAGCACCTCCTTCAGTTCACTTGTCCCATCCCAGGGGTGACAACTGTCCTGTCTCCCAGGACAACCAAAACCAAGGTTGTTTTGCATCTTCTGCACTTTTAATGAATGGAGTTACATGGTCTATGTTCTTTGCAGATTGGTCTCTCTCACTCAGCTTTGCCTTCAGGAGAGTCGTCCACGTGGTTGGTTTGGAGCACATTGTGTCTCTAGGCCATCTTATGGAGACAGTACACTATCCATCTCCTATATGGATGGACCTTTGGGTTGTTTCCAACTGTGGTTTACGAGGAGTAGGGTTGCTCTTCACATTTTAATACCTGGCTTTTTGGTGATCATGTTTGCTTCTGTTGGGTATAAAATTAGGAGTGGAATTGCTGAGTCATAGGGTATGCATGTGTTCAACTTTTGTGGATATTTCCACATGATTTTCCAAAGTGAAACTCTGTTTTGAGATCTGGAATATTGACTGTCTTTCACTCTCCTTGGACCCTAGGGCTACAGAACTGGCTACCCTTATCGATACCCTGCTCTGAGAGAGAAGTCTAAAAAATACAGCGATGTGGAGGTTCCTGCTAGTGTCACAGGTTACTCCTTTGCTAGTGACGGTGATTCGGGCACTTGCTCCCCTCTCAGACACAGTTTTCAGAAGCAGCAGCGGGAGAAGACAAGATGGCTGAACTCTGGCCGGGGTGATGAAGCTTCCGAGGAGGGGCAGAATGGAAGCAGTCCCAAGTCGAAGACTAAGGTGTGGACGAACATTACACACGATCACGTGAAACCCTTGCTGCAGTCTCTCTCGTCCGGTGTCTGCGTGCCAAGCTGTATTACCAACTGCTTGGTCTGTGCCTACCTTACTGTTCATAGTTAGATGACGTAGAGCAAGTTGGGTAGCTGGGGCTTCGGAGGCTTTGGGAATCCAGCCTTTCTGACCCAGGTGTAAAGCGAACCTTCCTTATTCACTTTCTTGTAGTCTGAACCTAAGTCCACTGAATGCATTACTCAAATCCGGGTAATACTGTCTACTTGAAACTGCTTAAGATGTAATGTGACTCCGCAGTAGTTCCAGTGTATCTCCGTATATAGCAGAAATACAAAATAGTGTACATGTATTAACCTACAAATAGGAGCTCTTCTGATTTAATTCAAATTGTATTCAGGGACTCTTAATATTTCATGCACAAAAAGACACTTCAGTCCTAAACCTCGTATTTTAGTGTTGTGGACTCCAGTGGTTTCAAGTCACTAAAGTTTCTTCTTTAAGTCTTCAGTGTTTTCTTAAGCAGTTTTCCCTCGTGGCTCCCTGGCGTGTTCTCTGCTGACCCTTGTCCCCTGCCCTTTAGTGTTACTCCCCTGCTTTCTATCCCAAAGCCTCCGAATGCACACCCCCAGCTGCCCTCTGCATGGACTGTTGCATGTGAGTAGACGGCCATAGTGGTGAGTCATCTTCTGACTCCTGCTGGGTGCGGCATGACCCAAGTGCAGCGCAGGCCATCTGCAGGCACCAGCGACAGACGCTGCAAGGGTGCTTCGTTTCAGCGGTAATGCCGCTCAGTTACCGTTTGCCCTGAGAGGTGCTCCCATGTCATGGTGCTGAGACCTCCTCTGAAGATCGGTCTTTACTCCTCCTGTAACCTACCTCTAACAGTCCACCCAGCTCTGCTTTAAACTGTAGAAGAGGCCCATTTCCAGAAGCCCCTGGAATGGAGGAGACAGAGGCTGAAGCAGACTCATCTATGCATGACTAGTTCATTAGGAGTTCAGTTGAAGTTAGATTCGATGCTCCTAAAACCTGGGCAACCAAATACTACATAAAGCGGGGCTTTCTTTTCCCCTTCTAACAGTGCTTTACTTTATAGATTTATTTAAAGAAAAAAGTTGTATCTTCTCCAGGTGGTCCTGGTGTTTTCCTGATGCAGTTGGTGAGAAGCCTCTGTGCTCCTGAGCGGCCATGGCACCTGGGCAGGGACCCTGTGTGGCCGTGGGGCTCCGAGCGTGGGAGTGCGTCTCTCCTCTTCTCTCCTCCCTCCTGGTCTCCTTTCCCCCCTTCCTGTCTTCCCCTTTTCTTTCATGTGTTTATTTTTTAGTTGTTTCACTTGTTCAAGGAAGTGGGCCTTATTAAAAAAAAAAAAACAAAAAACCCAAAACACCTTTCTGTGGCTGATGGGAAGCACAGTGCTGAGTTGCCGTGAGGAATTTTCCCCAAGTGTTTAGGCAGCAGCACTAGCTGTATGTACCGTTAGCAAAACAACTAAGTCACTTTAGGCCTTTTAGTCAATGTGTACATCCAAGGGGAGGCCTGGCTCCGCATGTAAATTTGTTTCTTACTGTTCTGGAGGGATACAGATTCCATGCAGTGCTCCCAGGTTGGTATCTTTTCATTTATAATGACTGTTGTTACTTTTTCAAATGTGTTCAAGTTTCTGAGGTTGCTGTTTGAATGTTTTGACTAAAAATTATTTTTAATAAAACGCTGGAGTTGTTTTTATCTGAGAAGATAACCATCAGTGAGTACCCACAGCTCCATGCCCATTCCACACTCTCCTCGCAGTGGCTCAGCATTTGATGGTTTTGTTGCTTTTTTTTAAAGTTGTATGGTTTATGGCTATCTTACTGCCTCTCGAAAGTATTCTGAAAGGCATAACATTTGCTCTCGAAGATGGGCTTGTTTTAATGTTCAGTGCCTACTCATGCCTTAGAATTTGATGAAAAATCTCAAATTTGATTGGAGATCCAAAAAAAAATTATGAGTGGAAGGCTGAGCATGCTGACGAGATGCACTGATACTAAAACAGCCTTTAAATATTAAGGACTCATGAAGCGCTTCAAGTTTGTTTGGGATATTTTTGTAACACTCAAAAATATTAAGTTATATAAAATATTCGACATCACCAAACTCTTCTTCCAGGTAGCTACTGTGTAAGTGTCCATACAGTAATTTTCTTGGGTTGAAATAGTTACGCAGACAGTGCATTCTGATGCTGTCATTTATTTTAACACAAAACTTTGGTGATGCCCACTCTTGCCTCACGGTGCAGGCTCCTCCCTACCCTCGGGTAGCAGCATCACATTGCTTTTCATGACCCTGTCATCTCATGCTTCCAGTTGGCTTTGGTGTTGGATGATTTTCAGAGCGGTGAACCAATGGTCTCTGAGGGGCCTCCCCTGCTGGTCCCAGGGTTATGGGGCTCAGCTCTGTCGTCAGCCTACTTTGTGACCCAGATTCAGCTGGGCTTTCCAGATGGTCCTTTTCCATCAGTCATGACTTTGACTTCCACTATTAACTGATCTTCATGTGGCTGCATCCTGCTGCCATGGCGACTCTGCTGAGTGACCCAGAAGATGTGGTCATTGGTTCATTCCTCTCTGTGATGTTCAGTGCATGACCAGATGTGAGATAAACTGAATAGATTGGATGCTATGTCACTTATTGTTGTCATAATTCTGACTTTTCAACTGTTCTTGATATTACAGTGGACTAAAGAGGATGGACATAGAACTTCCACCTCTGCTGTCCCTAACCTGTTTGTTCCATTGAACACTAACCCAAAAGAGGTCCAGGAGATGAGGAACAAGGTGTGTCCTGCGTCGGCACTCAGTGGGGGCTTGGGTGTGGGATTGGAAGGGATGCCAGCTGCTTTGGTGGGGGGGGGTGTGCTTGCTTCTAGCAGAGGACATCTGCTGTTATTGCCACTGTTGTAACTGAAGCCATCTCTTCCCACTGCTGCTGTTCTACCATCAGTGTGAAGTATGAGCAGCAGACATCTTTTTTGGGCCCTGTTGAAATTTGAACTGATGTTTGCTCACAGGTCAGAACTGGAAGCTGCAAACCTGTTCTTAACAAGAGCAGACTCCTGTCCCTGATTTTCAGGGTTCATTCAAAGACTTGTGAGTGGCATTTGGTTTATCAGAGCAGGAGCCCTGCCAGTGCTCACATCACTAGACAACGGACATGCAGAGAGTGTTAATGACACCAAGTTAATGACAGTGAGAGATAGGTGCCCTGCCCAAGCATCTGAAAGATGTGGGGAGCTGGGAATAGTCTTCATCCCTGCAGACCAACACCCCACTAAGCAGGCATGGTGCTCACTCAGAACACATGGGGCCATCCTGCCTGCGTAGGGCACGGGGAGAACTGAAGTGTAGCTTCCATGTGGCTGGGACCCAAGTGCACGGCAGCATGGCTCCCAGGCAGCATGGCTGCTCAGGACCGCTGATATGTGCCTCTCCTTCCTATCCTCAGATCCGAGAGCAGAATTTACAGGACATTAAGACGGCTGGCCCTCAGTCCCAGGTTTTGTGTGGTGTAGTGATGGACAGGAGCCTCGTCCAGGTGAGAGCCCAGAGTGTCTCTGACATTAGTGGGTGGTGGCTGTGTGACCGCCTTCTCCAAAGTTATTCTGAAATTGAGAGAGTGACTTTATGAGGTAAGTATTCTAGGCAACCAGTTATCTTTGTTAAAATCTTCATGATGAGAAATAGTCCAGGCAGTTTTCCTTGAGTTCTAGATGGAGCGAGCATGCTGAGGGCTGTGTCCACCCGTCTGGTCCCCGCCCCTTGTAATGCATGCATATATGAGGGTGGCCCATACACCACCAGCTTTGGGGCTTAGATTTGGCCCGGGTTCAGCAGCATTCTGTGTAAGGAGCTAGGAGAGGGCGGGTTTAAGGGACTCCTGTTGTGGTACATATTGCTGTCTGCAACAAAGTGCTGCTTGGGTTGCAGAGGGCTGGGTGCCTGTAAATGTGGTGCACATTCACACACATTTCTACAAAATGACTCTACCTTGTGGCATTGAAGATAATTGGGTAAGTAGTTATCTCTGAAAACTAATATGCCACCTAATGCTTTAACACCTGACTCTGCAGGGGTAGACGATTGTTGGATTTGGCCAGCCGTGGTCCTGGTTTCGTGTTCAGTGTCTGCACGTCCCGCCATCATCACCGCCACATTTACTGTTGACAGCTGTCCCTGCTGCATGCTCTTAGCCAGCTCCATCCTGTGCTCTCAGTTGATACTTCACAGGCTGGGCCTGGTGTGCTCTGGTGACTCAGTTTACTGTTTCAGGATGCACCTCTCTCTGACTGTACGGAAACTATCGAAGGGCTCGAGCTTACAGAGCAGACCTTTAGTCCCGCTAAATCTCTCTCTTTTAGAAAGGTACTCACCGCCCTGTCCTCACTACCTGTCTATGCGCCTTGCTCCCCTCCCCTCCCCCTCCCCGTCTCCTCTCTTCAGGCATTGTCTTAGTTACTGAAGTAGCTTCAAATGGCTCTTTAAACTGTTGATGAGATTGTACAGAAGGTTCTGTTCTACCTGCTCGATTCTTTAATTAAAACACTTGGTATGAGGTGTGATAACAATCTCCAGCATTCGAAGTTGTTGCTGAGAAATGGCCAGTCTGAGCGATATGGTGCATTTCCGCAGTTCCGCATAGGACTTTGCCTTCTCCACGATGCTGACTGCAGACGGGCTCTTCTGGGCAGTCTGTTGTTGTTGGCAGCGGCCACTCCTGAGGGCCCTTCCACCCTCGCTGGTTCAGCTTTGACTGTAAATGTCATGAATGTAGCCACTGGAGGTCATATCATTGAAAGATGTCATTTCAGAGGAATGGGAATTCAGACAGTCTTTGTCAGCCCTTGTTGATAAAATGTATTTATTTACTTCAAAAATAAACCCTAAATAACATTTTTAAATGCCGCAGAGCAGAAAGACTTAGGAGAGTTTGAAACCCCACATCGTAATTTCCCTCTGTGCATGCGTATCTAGTGTGTGCAGTAGGTGGAAGATCTGTCTGAACCCACCCACATAGAAGGAAACCTTCCCTAAGCATTAGGCTGCTAGTGTGCAGGAGCTGGTGCCTTGGGCAGAAAGTGCCTGACCGCATGGTTGAGTCTTAGCTGAGAGGCATGGTTATATTCTTGTCAAAGGAAATTTCCAGAACCGTCTCTTTCACTTGACACACCTTCATTGAGATGCACATGTCACTTTAGTGGTGTTCCAGTTCCCATATAGAAGCGGGTTTGTAGCAAAGATTCTGTATTCCTGTCTGTAATCCCTGCTAATAACATTATTTTGCATATTTACTTATTAATTCCACAGGTCCTGTTTTTCCCTGTGCTTAGAGCGTACTTCCGGCTGCCATTCTTGGAAGAACTTCTCAGAGCAGGGGAGAAAGATGACTCTGCCTGTTGCTTGTTTTTCATCTTTTGACACTTTGTTGCGGTCTTGTCAGTTATTCTTTCTCTCAGGTGTGTGAGGGCTGTGCAGGCCATGAGCCCAGCTGGCCTCCTGTGTAGAGCCCACATGAGGGCAGCACTGAGGACCTTGTTAGGGCTCTCCAGAAAGCAGCCTGGGTCGCCGTGTTCAACCACCAGTTACAGCTTTGTGTGCTCTGTCCCAGTGGTATTCAGATGTGGGTGTGTGTCACAGTCACCCAGGTGTTTCCTGAACGACAGAGGTAGGGTCTCTACCTTCTGAACACCATGCTCGCTGCAAGTGCTGCATCCAGGTGTAATTAGCAGAGAATACCACTGTACACTGACCCCACAGGAAGAGAGGTTGACCCCCTGGACAGAATTCCTTGTTCCAGCTTTGTGTTTTCTCTGCCTCCTTGTATCTGAAGTTCACTTTTGCACCCTTGATCTTTATCCCACACTGGCTAAAATACCCTCTTTTTGGTGAGAATGTGCTTTGGCTCCATGGGACTCCTTTACTGGGCGATTGTTCTACTTCCTTTCACGTGAACCTCAAAGCACAGACAGTCTTGCTCCTTTTGGAACATGGCGCTGCATGTTAAGAAGTTGAATTTCTCCTTGACCAAGCAAGGAGGACTGTGTCCTACACACTCCCCTCCCTAGTGCGGCGAGCACGTAGAAGCCTGCTTCCCGTCTGAGAACCTGAGGAATGGGTATTTGGGACTTAGGGAGCTGGGGATTTTCTGGAAAGGACTTTCCTTTGCCTTCCATTTCTACCTCACTGGCGATGGCCATTCCCACAGTGCAAGTGTTGCCTTCTGACAGAAGAAGGGACAGTGAGTCAGAGTTCAAACAGGAGTTCTAAGCCCAGCCGAAGGCTGTGTTGACTTTCCTTTGGGTGTCATAACATGTAGCCTGAAATACATATACATATATATGTATTTTTTGAGACAGGGTCTCACTCTGTTTTCCAGGCTGGAGTGTGGTTGGGCTATCTTGGCTCACTGCAGCCTCTACTTCGCAGGCTCAAGCAATCCTCCCTCCTCCCACCTCAGCCTCCTGAGTAGCTGAGACTACAGGTGCACATCACCACACCTGGCTAATTTTTGTATTTTTTTGTAGAGACTGGGTTTGGCCATGTTGCCCAGGCTGGTCTCAAACTCCTGAGCTCAAGCAGTCCACCTAAAATGCTGGGATTTTAGGGTGTGAGCCACCTCATCCGGCATAACCTGAAATAATTTTGGCTGCCTTCTGGATTCAATTTTAAGTGAAATGAAGGATTAGAGATGAAGATGTGTGTCTACACTGCAAGCTGTTCAGCCCAGGGAAAGACTCTGTGTTCCCATGTGCACCTCACCGGGGGCTGTTCCCTGCCACCCTTCATGCTGTGTGGTAGAAATGCAGAGGGGCAGTAAGCTCAGCCCTCGGTTCTCTCACTGACCTGTGTTGAGCACCTAACCTGTGCATGGTCCAGCACTGGGAATGCCAGTCCAGATCCAAGTCGGCCTTGCTTGTAGATGAAAACCTGATGCTCAGAGAGGTCAGCCGCTAGCACAGTTTGCACAACCTCAGGCGGAGCTGTTGTTCCACCCAGGCTGCCTCAGTCAAGTACAGAAAGTGTTACTGGGCCTGTGTTTTGCCTTAGAGCCTTGTCAGGTGACAGGGAGGTGAGGGGAGTGGCAGGAAGGGAAGCTAGGTACATCCTGGTTTCCTGCCTGGGTTGTCCACGAGTGGCGTATGTTTCTCTGCATCTCAGTCATTGCTCTGTGTCCTTTCTTGGAGAGGAATGTGATTCTCTGTTCCCGTAACTGGTCTTGACAGCAGCTTGGCCCTTAGCTGTGGTCTTTGGAGGAGGGCGCTCTCCACCACTGGAGGCAGGGACCTGCTGCACTGTGCCTCGGGCTTCAGCTGTCTCAGTATGAGAGAGCCCCGCTTGTCCTTTGGGGCATCAAAATTGGGAACAAGGGCTTTGGTGTCTCTGTGCCAATGGATTTTATTTTTATTTTGAGACAGCATCTTACTCTGTGGCCCAGCCTGGAGTGCAGTGGTGCAATCATGGCTCACTGCAGCCTCTACCTCTCAGGCCAAAGGAATCCTCCCACCTCAGCCTCCTCAGTAGCTGGACTACAGGTGCATGCTACCACACGTGGCTAATTTTTAAATTTTTTGTAGAGACGAGGTCTCACTATGTTACCCAGGCTGCTCTTGAACTCCTGGGCTCAAGCAATTCTTCTGTCTTGGCCTCCCAAACTGCTGGGATTATAGGCATGAGCTCTGGTGCCTGGCTGATAGTCGATTCTTTTTGTTTGTTTGTTTGAGACGGAGCCTTGCTCTCTCGCCCAGGTTGCAGTGCAGTGGCGCAATCTTGGCTCACCTCAACCTCTGCCTCCTGCGTTCAAGTGATACTTTTGCCTCAGCCTCCCGAGTAACTGGGATTACAGGTGCGCACCACCACGCCTGGTTAATTTTTTTGTATTTTTAGTAGAGACGGGTTTTCGCTGTGTTGGCCAGGGTGGTCTTGAACTCCTGACCTCAGGTGATCTACCCGCCTCAGGTTCCCAAAGTGCTGGGATTATAGGTGTGAGCCACTGTGCCTGGCCTGATAGTTGATTCTTGATATTTGATTCCTTTACTGATTTTAACCATTTGATTGAAATAAACTTAAGCATTTCTCTTGTGTCACCTTCTCATTTCACTGGCAGTGATATCAGGATGCAGGTGCAGCCAGCCAAACTGCCTTTGCTGGGATACCGTCTCTAGGGTGCCATCGTGTGAGGGCTCTTAGCAGTGGACAGCCCAGCCGGTCCTCCTTCAGATAGTGAGGCAGGCCTCTGGTCAGGGAAAGACTTGGCTCAGGCCACAGAGCTAACACATGGCAGACAGGACTCAGTTTCCTGTCTTGGTGAGGTAGGGCAGCTTCTTAACGAAAAGTCAATGGGCCTTGAGTCAGACCTGGTTCAGAAGAGGGTTCCCCTTGACCTGTTGACTGTCGAGAGTCTCCAGGCTCCCGGGCAAAGGTTGCCTATTCCAGCAGTCCATCTGTCCCTCCTGGGGTTCTGGGCTCTGGGCTCTGTGTCACTAGTCAGCACCGGGTACGCAGCATGCTAGTTGGTAACCTCTCAGCCCATCCCAGTCAGTCCAGGCTCCCCCGTCTCTGCTTGAGGAGCAGTCGGCCCGGGTGAGTTGAATTTCCAAAGTCAGCCCTGCTAGGACACTCACTATCTCTGGTGTTCACCCCTCACTGAGAGGAACACTAAAGGACCAGGCCTGGCATCCAAAGAATTGTGGATTCTCCTGTTTTTATTTGGTTTTGGAAGCTGTCATTCAGTCATGTGCACGTGTGTAAGTGCTGGGTAACTGTCTTAGAAGTGAGCTCCAGGGTAGCCGGGCGTGGTGGCGGGCACCTGTAGTCCCAGCTACTCGGGAGGCTGAAGCAGGAGAATGGCGTGAACCCGGGAGGTGGAGCTTGCCATGAGCTGAGATTGCGCCACTGCACTCCAGCCTGGGCGACAGTGCGAGACTCTGTCTCAAAAAAAAAAAAAAAGAAAAGAGCTCCAGGGAATTGGGGGACATTTTCCTGCCCCTGGCCCAATCAGGCTGCACTGTGGCCACAGCACTGTGCTGGGGCAGGTGGCTGTGAGTGGACCTCACCCCCTGACACCCACCCGGCCCACTGTGTTGGCCTCAGGCTCCCTCCTGCTTTAAGATTGGTGTGATCTGTGAGCCGCCTTTGTGCTTTGCTTTGCTTTCTTCTTTTTTTCTTTGGTACAAATGTTCGGTGTTCCAAATTCCTCAGCTAAACACTGGTGTCTTGGGACATTTTGTTATCTCTGAATGTTTTGGGATAAATTCCAGGAACTAGTTATAAACTAACCATAGTCAAAAGAACAGAACTTACCTGTGCTCTTAGAATATAAGCAAAGCTCTGAGCATGCCTTATGCTGAGTCTTGTAGCTTGTGACAATTTCTGATGTCATGAGGAAAAGTTACTGACTTTTAAACAGTAACGGGAAAGGGCCTCTTCCCCTTCTGTTCGACAGAGAGGAGTAGCGGGCACCCTCCCTGAGGTGCTCTGTGCTCTTGGGTCTGCATTGGGCTTTTTGCTTCTGAAACCTGGAAGGCTCTGTAAGATTTCTTCTGCGGTTAATGTCTGTTCATCGTGGCACTGACCTGTGTTTCCATTATCTACCACTGAAGGCTGCAGCTCAGCTTAGGCCTCGGGCCCATGGCAGTGCAGTCTCAGGGGTGTCTGCTCCTGGAAAGCCTCCTGTCCCCGCCCTGCCTGTAGCCTGCCTGGGAGGAGGGAGAGTCCCCGCTGGACTGGGCTCTTGCAGACCAGACATGCCTTTCATCCACAGGGAGAGCTGGTGACGGCCTCCAAGGCAATCATTGAGAAGGAGTACCAGCCCCACGTCATTGTGAGCACCACGGGCCCCAACCCCTTCACCACGCTCACAGACCGCGAGCTGGAGGAGTACCGCAGGGAGGTGGAGCGGAAGCAGAAGGGCTCTGAAGGTGAGTGCTTGTGGTCCTGGGCACTGCCACTCCAGAAGGTGTGCCCTGGGAGCTTCTCTGTGGTCCAGGTGCTGGCTGTGGGTGGTGATAAGAATAGTCACATGCATCAAAGTCAAACCAGAACTTTATCCAGTACTCATTTCCAACCTAGTCACTCAGGCCAGAATGGAAGAAATTGCAGGCCGGGCGTGGTGGCTCACGCCTTTAATCCCAGCACTTTGGGAGGCCGAGGCAGGTGGATCACCTGAGGTCAGGAGTTCGAGACCAGCCTGACAAACATGGAGAAACCCCATCTCTACTAAAAAGACAAAATTAGCCGGGTGTGGTGGTGCATGCCTGTAATCCCAGCTGCTACTCGGGAGGCTGAGTCAGGAGAATCGCATGAACCCGGGAGGCGGAGGTTGCGGTGAGCTGAGATCACGCCATTGCACTCCAGCCTGGGCAACAAGAGAGAAACTCCCATCTCAATTAAAAAAAAAAAAAAATTGCCAAGTTAGGCGCACTTGTGAGTGGCCCTGGCTAGGAGAGAGACGTGTGTAAATGACAATGTGGAGGACTAGTGGTGGCCACTCACAAGTGTCTGCGTGCCGTACTAAGGTACGCCAGGGTCCCTCTGCCAAAACAAGGCTGACCCTGAAGATGTCCTGCTGTGGCTCCATCCAACAGCTGTGATGAAGGTGGGGGTGAGAGGAGACAGCAGGAGTGAGGGGCAGCCCACAGAGCTCCAGGCTGGAAGGCATTGGTCCTTCTCCCAGGGGGTTTCTGTCCATATGGAGTGACCAGAACACTGACAAAAGAATTCGTTCATTTGTATCAGTTAGTGGGAAAGCCAGCATGCATATGATTATTATTCTTTTTGAGATGAAGTCTCACTCTGTCACCAGGCTGGAGTGCAGTGGCATGATCTCAGCTCACTGCAGCCTCTGCCTCCCGGGTTCAAGCAATTCTCCTGCCTCAACCTTCTGAGTAGCTCAGACTACAGGTGCCCGCCACCACGCCCGACTCATTTTTGTATTTTTAGTAGAGATGGGGTTTCACCATGTTGGCCAGGATGGTCTCAATATCTTAAACTTGTGATCCACCTGCCTCGGCCTCCCAAAGTGCTGGGATTATAGGCATGAGCCACCGTGCCCAGCCCTGAATATCTTTTTAAAGAGACATTTGTCTTTCTCTTTTTTAAAATTAATTATATTTTAAGTTTTGGGATACATATACAGAATGTGCAGGTTTGTTACATAGGTATACACGTGCCATGGTGGTTTGCTGCACCCATCAACCCATCATCTACATTTGGTATTTCTCCTAATGCTATCCTTCCCCTAGCACCACACCCCTGACAGGCCCTGGTGTGTGATGTTCCCTTTCCTGTGTCCATGTGTTCTCATTGTTCAACTCCCACTTTTAAGTGAGAACATGTGGTGTTTGGTTTTCTGTTCCTGTGTTTGCTGAGAATGATGGTTTCTAGCTGCATCCATGTCCCTGCAAAGGACATGAACTCATCCTTTTTTATGACTGCATAGTATTCCTTGGTGTGTATGTGCCACATTTTCTTTATCCAGTCTATCACTGATGGGCATTTGGGTTGGTTCCAAGTCTTTGGTATTGTGTATAGTGGTGCAGTACACATATGTGTGCGTATGTCTTTATAGTAGAATGTTTATAATCCTTTGGGTATATACCCAATAACGGGATTGCTGGGTCAAATGATATTTCTGGTTCTAGATCCTTGAGGAATCACCACGCTGTCTTCCACAATGGTTGAACTAATTTACACTCCCACCAACAGTGTAAAAGCGTTCCTGTTTCTCCACATCCTCTCCAGCTTCTGTTGTTTCCTGACTTTTTAATGATCGCCATTGTAACTGGTGTGAGATGGTATCTCATTGTGGTTTTGATTTGCATTTCTCTAATGACCAGTGATGATGAGCTTTTATTCCTATGTTTGTTGGCCACATAAATGTCTTCTTTTGAGAGGCGTCTGTTTATATCCTTCACCCGCTTTTTGATGGGGTTGTTTTTTTTCTTGTAAATTTGTTTAAGTTCCTTGTAGATCCTGGTTATCAGCCCTTTGTCAGATGGATAGATTGCAAAAATTTTCTCCCATTCTGTAGGTTCCCTTTTCACTCTGATGATAGTTTCTTCTGGTGTGCAGAAGCTCTTTAGTTTAATTAGATCCCATTTGTCAATTTTGGCTTTTGTTGCCATTGCTTTTGGTGTTTTAGTCATGAAGTCTTTGCCCATGCCTGTGTCCTGAATCATATTGCCTAGGTTTTCTTCTAGGGTTTTTATGGTTTTAGGTCTTATGTTTAACCCATCTTGAGTTAATTTTTGTATAAGATGTAAGGAAGGTGTCCAGTTTCACTTTTCTGCATATGGCTAGCCAGTTTTCTTAACACCATTTGTTTAATAGGGAATCCTTTTCCCATTGCTTGTTTTTGTCCAATTTGTCAAAGATCAGATGGTTGTAGAGGTGTGACATTATTTCTGAGGCCTCTGTTCTGTTCTATTGGTCTATATAGCTGTTTTGGTACCAGTACCATGCTGTTTTGGTTACTGTAGCCTTGTAGTATAGTTTTAAGTCAAGTAGTGTGATGCCTACAGCTTTGTTCTTTTTGCTTAGCATTGTCTTGGCCATACATGCTTTTTTGGTTCCATATGAAATTTAAAGTAGTTTTTTCTAATTCTGTGAAGAAAGTCAGTGGTAGCTGGATGGGCATAGCATTGAATCTATGAATTACTTTGGGCAGTATGGCCATTTTCACAATATTGATTCTTCGTATCCATGAACATGGAATGTTTTTCTTTTTGTTTGTGTGCTCT
>NW_016825829.1:733417-773598 GCF_001698545.2 Rhinopithecus bieti | reverse complement strand
TTTTTTTTTTTTTTTTTTTGCTTTCCTTTTGCTTGGTAAATATTCTTCTATCCCTTTATTTTGAGCCTATGTGTGTCTTCACATGTGAGACGGGTCTCTTGAATATAGCACACTGATGGGTCTTGACCCTTTATCCAATTTGCCAGTCTGTGTCTTTTAATTCGGGCATTTAGCCCATTCACATATTCAGGTTAATATTGTTATGTGTGAATTTGGTCCTGTCATTATGATGCTAGCTGGTTATTTTGCCCATTAGTTGATGCAGTTTCTTCATAGTGTTGATGGTCTTTACAATTTGGTATACTTTTGCGGTGGGTGGAACTGGTTTTTGCTTTCCATATTTAGTGCTTGCTTCAGGAGCTCTTGTAAGGCAGGCCTGATGGTGACAAAATCTCTCAGCATTTGTTTGTCTGTAAAGGATTTTATTTCTCCTTCACTTATGAAGCTTAGTTTGGCTGGATATCAGATTCTGGGTTGAAAATTCTTTTAAAAATGTTGAATATTGGCCCCTACTGTCTTCTGGCTTGTAGGGTTTCTGCAGAGAGATCCACTGTTAGTCTGATGGACTTCCCTTTGTGGGTAACCTGACCTTTCTCTCTGACTGCCCTTAAAATTTTTTCCTTCATTTCAACCTTGGGTGAATCTGATGATTATGTGTCTTGGGGTTGCTCTTCTCGAGGAGTATCTTTGTGGTGGTCTCCCTGTTTCCTGAATTTGAATGTTGGCCTGTCTTGCTAGGTTGGGGAATTTCTCCTGGATAATATCCTGAAGAGTGTTTTCCAGCTTGGTTCCATTCTGCCTGTCATTTTCAGGCACCCCAATCAAACGTAGCTTTGATCTTTTCACATAGTCCTATATTTCTTGGAGGCTTTGTTCATTCCTTTTCATTCTTTATTCTTTAATCTTGTCTTTATACTTTATTTCATGAAGTTGATCTTCAATCTCTGATATCCTTTCTTCTGCTTGATTTATTCGGCTATTGTTACTTGTGTATGGTTCATGAAGTTCTCGTGCTGTGTTTTTCAGCTCCATCAGGTCATTTATGTTCTTCTCTAAAGTGTTATTCTACTTAGCAATTCCTCTAACCTTATTTCAAGGTTCTTAGCATCCTTGCATTGGGTTAGAACACACTCCTTTAGCTCAGAGGAGTTTGTTATTACCCATCTTCTGAAGCCTACTTCCGTCAATTCATCAAACTCATTCTCCATCCAGTTTTGTTCCCTTGCTGGCGAGGAGTTGTGATCCTTTGGAGGAGAAGAGGCGTTCTGGGTTTTGAAATTTTCAGCCTTTTTGTGCTGGTTTTTCCTTATCTTTGTGGATTTATCTATGTTTGATCTTTGATGTTGGTGACCTTCAGATGGCGTTTTCGTGCGAACGTCCTTTTTGTTGATGTTGATGCTATTCCTTTCTGTTAGTTTTCCTTCTATCAGCCCCTTCTCCTGCAGGTCTGCTGGAGTTTGCTGGAGGTGCACTCCAGACCCTGTTTGCCTGGGTATCACCAGCAGAGGCTGCAGAACAGCAAAGATTGCTGCCTGTCCCTTCTTCTGGAAGCTTCGTCCCAGAGGGGCACCGCCAGATGCCAGCCAGAGCTCTCCTGTATGAGGTGTTGTCTGTCGACCCCTGCTAGGAGGTGTCTCTTGAGGAGGCAGTGTCTGTCCCTTAGCAGAGCTTGAGCACTGTGCTGGGAGATCCGCTGTTCTCTTCAGAGCCAGCAGGCAGTAACTTAACTCTGCTGAAGCTGTGTCCACAGCTGCCCCTTCCCCCAGGTGCTCTGTCCCAGGGAGATGGGAGTTTTATCTATAAGTCCGTGACTGCTGCTGCTGCCTTTCTTTCAGAGATGCCCTGCCCAGAGAGGAGGAATCTAGAGAGGCAGTCTGGCTATAGTGGCTTTGAGAAGCTGCAGTGGGCTCTGCCCAGTTCAGATTTCCTGGCAGCTTTGTTTACACTGTGAGGGGAAAATGGCCTACTCAAGCCTCAGTAATGGTGGACGCCTCTCCGCCTACCAAGCTCCAGCATCCCAAGTGGACTTCAGACTGCTGTGCTGGCAGCAAGTATTTCAAGCCAGTGGATCTTAGCTTGCTGGGCTCCATGGGGGTGGGATCTGCTGTGCAAGACTACTTGGCTCCCTGACTTCAGCCCCCTTTCCAGGGGAGTGAAGGGTTCTGTCTTGCTGGCATTCCAGGCGCCACTGGGGTATTAAAAAAGAACTCCTGCAGCTAGCTCAGCATCTGCCCAAATGGGTGACCAGTTTTGTGCTTGAAACCCAGGGCCCTGGTGGTGTAGGCAGCCAAGGGAATTTCCTGGTCTGTGGATTGTGAAGACCGTGGGAAAAGCATAGTATCTGAGCCGGAATGCACCATTTCTCAAGGCACAGTCCCTCAAGGCTTCCCTTGGCTACAGGAGGGAGTTCCCTGACTCCTTGCACTTCCCGGGTAAGCAACACCCTACCCTGCTTCGGCTCGCCGTCTGTGGGCTGCACCCACGGTCTAACTAGTCCCAGTGAGATGAGCCAGGTACCTCAGTTGGAAGTGCAGAAATCACCCACCTTCTGGGTTGATCTCGCTGGGAGCTGCAGACTGGAGCTGTTCCTTTGGCCATGTTGACAGTTACCCCGACGTTTGTCTCTTTTACGAACACGGTATTTCTGTCTGTTGAAGCGTCACTGGGGAGAGACCTCCTTTACTTGGTTTGATTCTTAACACTCATTGTTGCTGAGCCATCGTGCTGGGCACGTGCCCAGTGCTGTCGTGCGTACATCTCATCTCATTCCCAAAGTAACCCTGCGAGATCCGTCATTTTTCCCCAGTTAGAGCAGAGGAATAGGGGACTCAGACAGGGTGGCTCCCAAGAACGAGGTTGTGCATGGCTGAGCCCTGATTTGGACAAAAGCGCATTGCCTTCCTCACTGAGTCTTTGATCACAGCAGTCAGCCCCGGCCTCTGTGCAGTGGGATGCTCTGAATGTCCTTGCGGTGCTTGTTTGTAGGGCTTGGGGTTTCTGACAGAAATTCTCTTTCTCCATAAACCTTGAGGGTCTCCTGTGCAGGTGTGGTCACAGGCCTGAGGGTGAACATGCTGACTGCCCTGGCATGTGCCCAGGTCCCGTCAGGAGTGGTGGGTGCAGCCTGCACTTCTCTTGGTAGCTCACTGACAAAGGCGGTCAAAGATGGGGCAGTCTTACAATGAGTAAAAATAAGCGGCTCAAGTTTCAGACCCTCATGGAGCAGGTGGTTTCAGATGTCAGGCTTTGAAAAGAAAATGTTGAGAACTAATGAGAGAAGCAGGTCTCCAATGCCTCTTCCTTGAGGGCTCGTGGGGATCAGCTGCTTTTCCTCCGAGCTCCCTGCTGCCAGCTCTCTTGTTCACTGGGCTCTAGGCAACCTTGGTGCTGGCACCAGGAAGAACCAGGGGCACAGGGCCCCCGCCAGCATCCTCAGGGCCATTAGCTTCAACTCAGGTTTTTACTGAAACCTCAATGTGCTGCTCAGTCCTCTGGGGTCAGCCTTGCTGGAGCCCCTCGGTGTGTGGGACTGACTGTTGCCCTCCTGGACTGTAGTCATCCTGGGAACTAGGCATTCCTCCTGAGAGGACCTCTTAACCGGTTTTTGTCTTGTTCTAGACCAGCCACTGCATTACGTAGTTGTTACTGAAATTTGAGTTGCTGAATTGTTTTTCAGTGTTACACTGCTATTTACTGTTCAGACCTTCACACACACCGGGCCCTGCTGCTGGTTCTCTCCCTCCAGTGAAGCTTTGAGCCATTGCTGTAATTACCTGCCTTAGAGCGAGAAGTAGAGGTGGTCAGCTTGAGCTGTGGGTCATGTGGCCTAATCCTAGTTTCTGTGCACACGTACACAGAGATGTGTCTGCCCTTTGGAGTCTCCTGGCATCTGAGTAACCGGGATTGTTTTTCAGTCAAACAAGATACCTGGAGTTCCCCCCTACCCGGTGTGAGGCTCCTTCAGCAGGGCTGTGATGGCAGCTGAGTGTGGATGGGGTCAGCTCTGGCCATGCTCTGTGATCACAGAGCTGTTAGCAGGAGAACCCACAGGAGGTCTGATCCGGCCCTTGGCGTGGGCTGAGGGGAGTGTGTGCCACAGGTAAAATGCAGGCTGACTGCCGGAGGTCAGCACCTTTTCCTGGTTGAGGCTGTATGCTCACTCAGATAGGTGGTGTGGCGGCCTTTTTATGGGCGCCTGGCTTCTGCAAGGTAGTGCCAACATGGTACTTGGGGAGGTGAGCCAGCTGTTAGGGTGGGAGCAGAGGCCCTGGGAGCTCAGAAGGGTAATGACAGCTGCTTGTTCAAAATACAGATCTGCTGATTCAAAGCTATTCATCTAAACTTCTGAAATACACACAGACATGGAAGGAGTTCTCATAGTGGTGATCCCTATTTTCCCTCAAACGAGAAGTAGACTTGGAATCCTTTTCTATATCCAGGATCCTAGTTCCTGCATTTTTTCCTCTGGTTCTTATTAGCATGTTTCACTTTATAAAATAAAAATATGCATTACAGTTGCCAAGTTGAAATTATTGGGATAAAATGCCCTACCACAGAATTAAAACCAAAATAATTGCTCATATGATGTCCCTTGAGGTGGTGAGTGGGATCAGGACCCTCCGCCACCTGCTTAGCAGGGAGAAGGCTGGGAGGGAGGGGCTGCCTACTCGCACAGGACAGCAGGGGACAGGCCAGGGCACACCATTTGAGTCCATCACAGAGCCAGCTCTGGCAGCTTCTCTTTGGAATAAGAATAGAAACGAATTTTGTATCTGAAGTTGTTTATGTTTCTCTGAAATTCACATCAGTCAACACCCGGGTCACAGCTTCCTTTATCCTCTCTTGGAGAGGAACAGGGAAAGGGTTGAGAGAGCCCTGCCTTCTCAGAGGGCGGCTGAGCAGGCTGCCCCATCTGCCATGGAGGCAGGTGAAGGCTCATGGCGTCCACAGCTCCTACCATATCCTTGTTGCTTCTCTGCAGAGAATCTGGACGAGGCTAGAGAACAGAAAGAAAAGAGTCCTCCAGACCAGCCTGCGGTCCCCCACCCACCTCCCAGCACTCCCATCAAGCTGGAGGAAGGTGAGCTCTGGGTGGCAGTGGCCACCGCTGTGGGAGGGTGCACGGCTCGTGCGCGCTGTGGCGGAATGTGGCGGGAGTTGTGTTAACACCAACAGAGAAGTGTGTGCTTGCATCAACGCCAAGATGTGACACCTCTTTTCTCCTATATTGGTTCTGTCCTGGGTAACTCCAGGCAAAACAGATTTGTATGTGAGCTGTGACCAAGTAGGAAGGCTGGCCTCGGGGGTCGGAACCCACCGTGGTTGCTGGTGTCCGCGTTGCCCATTGCTCGCCCACTCCTTGTGCCGTGTTGTCATGCAGATGCCACCTCCGGAGGTGCTCTCCGCTGTGTGGGCCACACGCCGGCTGCCTCTCAGCCACCGTGTGTCTGTGGTGTGTGATCCCGGGTGTCTGTCCCTCGGTCTCGTACATCCGTGTCTCTCGTGAAGCCCATGGCCCTGCCTTTCTTCTTCTGTAACCTGATGGCTGTGACTGAATGCATAGATTCTCTCCTTGTGCTTTTTTCTTCCTGTGGCTGCATCACAAGCAGGAGACGGATGCGCTAGAGAGTACCTGTTACCCTAGTAAGTACCGCGCTGCCTCCGCTCTCCACCGGTGCCCTGTGCTTTGCCTCATTCTCCTGCTTCTTTGTTGTTTATTAAGTTTTGTTTTCTGTTTATTTCAAATAAAAACAGAAGCCCCCCCTTTTTTGTACCCAGTCCCTTGGAGGCCTTCCTGGAAGTGGCTCAGTCACCTGAGCACTGTGCTGCCTTCAGCGGCAGCGGGTGCCTCCCTCAGGGCCTCTACGCACCTTGGTGCCACTGGAGCACTCTGGGCCTCAGAGGTTCTTACCTCCGGCCTTCGAGGGTCTCTTTGGATTGCTCGGTGGGAGGGTTTGACCACACTGGGTCAGATGTCAAGTGCAGCCTCGGTTCAGACAGGCTGGGGTTCTGCCACCTGCTGTGTGGGGTCGGATTGCCTTAGAGCTTTGCTGAAGCTGGTCCGAGGAAGGTGGGCAGAGGAGCGGGTATCGGGACCCTTATAAAGCCAGTGTGATGTTGGCTCAGAGGATGGCAGCTCTCCAGAGCGAGCGCCCTGGGGCAGCCTCTGTCCTAGCATCAGCCGCACCGTGCCCAGCAGAGCGGGCCCCACCTCCTCACAGAGAGCGGTGCCTGTGTGCCCACAGCCCTCTCCCGGCCCTCAAGAAGCCTGGCCTGGAATTAGCCTGGGGCAGCTGGCGGGGTGGGGGCGCTTCCAGCTTCCCAAAGGTAAAGCCTTGAGGGTTTGGGGCCTGGGCCTCCTGTGCTGCTCCTAACCACTCAGCTGACTCCCCTGGCCCTGATGTGTGGCTTGATTTTTAAACACTAAACAGCTTGTGGTGTCTAACCTGTCAGTTGCTGGTAACATTGTAGGCTGTTTACGAATGGAAAGGGCAAAGCGGGTGCCGGTAAGTGTGGAAGGAAGGCGCCCCCAGGCCGTGACCTGAGGGCCGATTGCCCCTTCACAGAGGGCCACTCCTGATGCTGGTCGGGAGTTTTTTGCCCCGCTCCTTGCCTTAAAGGCCGTCTTTTTCCTTTTAATTAACTTCCATCCTAAACGGCTTTGTTCTTTTGGATGTTGACATCACACGTGCTGTGGGAGTTATGCACAATTTTCTACTGGCTGTTTTGGGGGAGACCAGGTGTTGTAGACCCAAATTTAGACTTCATTTCACGACTATGAATACATGCCCTTAGGGTGACAGGGCAGACTTCTCTTCACATAATGAAAGCGGGACGTCGCTCCTTTAGCTGTCCTCAGCTTGTGCTGCCGTCTGTCTTTCCGGTGGGGGGACCCACGCCTGGGGCGGAGTCTGGTGTTGTCAGCACACTGCCCACAAGAAGGAGCTAGAAACTACCCAAAACCAAGTCTGTGTTTTGTGATTCTAGCTCCGTCCAGCCATACAGTAGAGTAGACCATATTTTAAGTTTCTTGTCTTGGTAAAAATCCATAGAGTCAAATAAAATAGCAGTTTCCTGTGTGGGGTGCCCCCATCTCAAGCTGCCCTTTGAGATCTGGGCAAGAACCCTTAACCCCGTCTCTCACCTCACCCACTAGACCTTGTGCCGGGGCCAGCTACTGCAGATGACAGTGATGCCGCCACCTTTAAGCCAACTCTCCCCGATCTGTCCCCTGATGAGCCTTCAGAAGCACTCGGCTTCCCTATGTTAGAGAAGGAGGAGGAAGCCCAGAGACCCCCAAGCCCCACTGAGGCCCCTACTGAGGCCAACCCCGAGCCAGCCCCAGACCCAGCCCCGGTGGCTGAAGAGGCTGCCCCTCAGCTGCCGAGGAGGGGGCTGCCGCGGACCCTGGCAGCGATGGGTCTCCAGGCAAGTCCCCGTCCAAAAAGAAGAAGAAGTTCCGTACCCCGTCCTTTCTGAAGAAGAGCAAGAAGAAGAGTGACTCCTGAAGGCCCTGCGCTAACACTGTCCTGTCCGGAGCGACCCTGGCTCTGCCAGAGTCCCCGACTGCGTCTGTGCCCTGTCCTTGTATAATGGAATGCAAAAAGCCAAGCCCTCCACCTAGCTAGGGGTCCCCTCACGTGAGCAGCCCTGTGTAGCCCTGGGCTGACCCAGCGTGTGTGCAGCAGCCCCACCCTGCCTCTTGTCCTCTCAGCCTCAGCTTCTGGGGGAGATGTGCTCTCCCCACAGAGGGGAGGCACTAAGTCATGGTCCTAGCTGGAAGGTACTGGAGGCTTCTGCAGCTTTGGCCGCAGGTGTCACCCTCCTGAGCCTTACCTTTCCTGCCATCCTTCCTGTTGTGAAATCAGCACATTCTGTTTCTGCTCAGCTTCCCCTCCACCCTAAGGTCTCAGGTGATGGACTCAGACTCCTGGTTCCATGTGGCATTCTCTCTGCTCAGTGATCTCACTTAAATCTATATACAAAGCCTTGGTCCTGTGAAAACACTCGTGTGCCCACCAGCGGCCTTGAAGAAGAGGCAGGTCTGGGCCAGACGCTGGGCAGGAAACGCCAGCGGCAGATGGGCCTGTGTGCACTCAACGCGATGCTCTGCATGTCTGACCGATGTTCCCTCGACCACAACCAGATTCAGGAGCTCAGTTTTTTCACTTGGGACTCTGGATTCCTGTCATAGGGAAGGTGTATCAGGAGGGGAAGAGTCCTTTCTAGAATTTTCTTTGAGTAGGTTTACAATTTAGCTTATATTTTTTGACTGTGAACGTGAACAGGCTTTTTGCTTTTTTCTTTCCAGACCCCATAGTAGAGCACTTTTCACTTACTTGGGGGAGGTTTCAGGGGATCTGTTCTCACCGTTAACTCAGCCAGAAAGATATCCTACTTGTGATAAAGGTAACTCGAGGTGGAGAGCAGCCCCGGGGCCCCTCGACATGGCCGTCAGTGAGGGAGCCTGAGACATGCGCTCCTTGGCTAATACTGTTGTTTTCACTTCCCTGGAAGAGGCTGGAAAAGGGCTCAGAGCTGCTGAGCAGGAACTGGAGGGTGACCCATTTCAGGAGCTGCCTGGTACCCGCCTGACTAGGTGCAGGCAAGCTTGTGTGGGTCCAACAGGCCCCTGATAGAGCTGGTGCCAGATGTGGGCTCAGATCCTGGGCACGATGGGCCGAGCCACCTCGGATCCCACTGATTGGACGGCCGAGCGAGAACCAGGCTGCTGCATGGCACTGACGGCCGCTTTGAGCTTCCTCTGAGCCGCAGGGCCTGCTACGCAGGCAAGCGTGCTGCCTCTCTTCTGTGTCGTTTTGTTGCCAAGGCAGAATGAAAAGTCCTTAACCGTGGACTCTTCCTTTATTCCCTTTTATTCCTTCTTTACCCCACATATGCAATGACTTAATTTTCACTTTTGTAGTTTAATCCTTTGTATTACAACATGAAATATAGTTGCATATATGGACACCGACTTGGGAGGACAGGTCCTGAGTGTCCTTTCTCCAGTGTAACATGTTTTACTCACAAATAAAATTCTTTCAGCAATTTCTTTGTCTAAATTTGGGAAGCAGTTTTATATTTTAATTTTTTTGTTCCCAAGTTTGTGTGCCGAAAGGAGACCTCCAAATGTTCATGTCCTGGTAAAACGTCATCTGCAGCCATGGGCGCGGGAGGACGTTCCACCTGGCACTCCTGCTGTCCCTCCCCACGGGAACTCAGGGCGTCCAGGGAGCTGCTGGCCTGTCCTTGTCCCCACGGTCCCAGTCTCACCGTCACTGTGTGCTCATGTCTGATGGGGAGGGCGCTGTCCAGGGGATACCCTGCCAGGGTGCCAGGCACACTGCCAGATACCACCTGGCCAGGGCTGACCCCAGCCTTGGAGGGGCCTGAGTCCCCAGGCTGCCACTGCAGAGGGGGAAACTGAGGGTCTTGAAGACCCTTGGACCCTTCTGGTCAGTGGAACCATTCATTCAGCTCTAGCTGCCTCTCCTGGTGTGGGTAGAGGCCTGGCTATGTATGGAGAAAGGCATTTGGTATAAAACAGGTGCTTTATTTCATCATCAGAAACCTGGTGCATAGTTTAGAAAACAAACAGAAACCCTGACAGCCTTGGAGTGCTGCCGCTTGGCGTCATTAATAGGAATGAGTCTGGAGGAGCTGCCTGGGCTTCCTGCTGGGGGGCCGGCTCCCACCCACAGGGTCTCCCTGGACTGGGAAGGAGGGGGGTTAGGCAGTGGGCAGGGCTCTGACCCAGGCTCCCACTCCGCCTAGTGCCCACAGCCTGGGCACAGTGGCTCAGCTACTCAGCCTTGAGCGTCTGTGCCGAATAATTCAGCTTCTGCAGGAGGAGGAAGGGGAGCAAAAAGAGCCCGGACCACGTGGTGAAGCAGGCCTGGGCCCCAGCCAGCCAGTACACTGCGGAGAGATGGCAGCGTCACCCAGGCTCCGAGGGGGCTGGCACTGGGGAGGTGAGAGCAGGTGCCCGGCCCCCAGCACTATCCCGCGCCCTCACCTGAAGCAGCCACCAGGGGCCCCGCGGCCCTGGCCAGAGCACCTAGGCTGCGCAGTGTACCCATGACCGTGCCCTTCTGCCCTGGTGAGCCTGTGGGGAGAGGCGTAGTCAGGGGCCACTGCCCTTCTCCGGCTCAGGTGGCTTTGGCTGAGGGAAGGGTCTTACCATAGCCAGCGACCATGGAGGACAGGCAGGGCACCACAACAGCGGCGGCTGGTGGGGGACATTGAGGAGGCTCCCATCAGCCCAGGGGAGGGCGCATCACCCAGCCCCTGCTACCTATCGGATCCCCTGCCAGGGCAGGGCCACTCACCAAAGGAGTACAGCAGCAGCCCCAGGCCCAGCATGGGCAGAGAATGGCCCCAGCCGATGAGGAGGAAGGCAGGCACCAGCAGTAGGAGGGCCTGCAGGTGGGCACGGCAGCCTCAGCACAGCCTGTGCCCCACACGGCTCAGGGGACTGCCTGCCACCCGCTTCGGAAGGACCCCCCTACCCGCTTCACGGCAGCAACTTCCCCGCCAGGGCGGATCCGCCGGGCATAGGCACCCTGGATGGTGGCCATGGTGAGGCCGATGAGGAAAAACATCTTCCCCTGCTGCAGGCTGGGAGCAGGCGCGTTAGTGCAGGGTCACCCCGGGGCAGGGTCACCCAGGGCAGGGCCAGGGCGAGAGTGGCTGCCAAGGCTTCCTGGGGATGGGGGTTGGGAGGGGTCATCCCTGAAGCAGGGGCGTTCAGGGGGACAGCAGGCTGTCCCCAGATGAGGATCCACCTGCTGAACTGGAAGCGCTGGTGTGTGAGGAAGCTCAGCGTGTACTCCAGGCCCGAGAACAGGAAGAGGTAGAGGAAGTAGACGAGGCCCAGGCGGCGCAGGCTGCTGAGCCCTGGGGAGAGGTGGAGGGCGCTGAGAAGGCGACCACAGCAGGGAAGGGCTCCGCCTGGGGATGCGCAAGGGAGAGCAGGCTCCACACTTGGGTGGGTCGAGTCCTTACTGTCTCCAGTGGGTGGGTCCTGGCCACGAGCGACGGCTGAGAAGCGCAGCAGGGCCAGGGGGCTGAGCAGATCGGCCGCATCACGGAGCCCCGGGGAGACCGACGGCGCCTGTGGGGACGGGATTGGAGAGCCTGCAGGAGCAGCTGCTGGCCAGGCAACCCACGGACTGTGGCCTCAAGAGCCCCAACACCAAGAGGGCAGCCCAGCCTCTCTGGCACCTGGGGCTGGCACACAGGGGCATTTTACAGCACTACGGAACCAAGCCCCCAGCCCCTGGGCCTGTGGGTCCTGGACCGCAGCCCTACCCGTTTCTCCAGCGGCAGCGTCTCTGGCAGGAAGCAGAAGATGAACAGCAGGTCGGAGGCTGCGAAGAGCAGGGCAAACCAGGGTGCCATTTCCAGGGGCAGGGAGGCTCCAAGCATAGGGCCCAGGGTGAAGCCCAGTGAGAAGGCCACCCCAATGACCGCCTAGAGAAAAGGCCACCTGAGCTGCACAGGGAGACCCAGGCCAGAAGTCCACACCCGGACCCCAAAGGCCCAGCCCGTGCACTTACCATGCCTTGGCTGCGGGCCAGAGGCGAGCCCAGGTCAGCAACGATGGCCGTGGAGAGGCTGACGTTCCCTTTGCTGATGCCCCCAATCAGCCTGGAGGCCAGGAAGGCCGCAAAGCTCCGAGAGGTGGCCCAGACTGCATATGAGGTGGCCACACCCATCTGCCCAGGGGCAGGGGCCAAGGGGCAGGGGCGGTCACTTAAGGCCAGGAGTGGCTCAGAGTAGGGCTTGGTAACCCAGGCAACACCCCTCAACCCTGCCCTATTTTGAAGCATCTGAGGGCCACTGTGTTCTCAATGCCTCCCTAGGGGTCAGGAGCAGCTCCTCGAAAGCCTGGCTTTGCAACAGGAGCCACTGGTCCCCCAGAGAACCCCCTCCAGGATGCGATGAGGGCCAACAAGTGGCCATGAGTGGCCCACAGCCACGTCCCTCCCCCCACCTAACCCCATGGGGCTACTGGCTGGGTGGGAGGAGGCTTCCCCAAGGGCACCCAGCCCCAGGGACATACCAGGCACAACAGCATCACCGGGCGCCTCCCCAAGCAGTCAGAGGTGGCCCCAGTGAGTGGCGCACACAGAAACTGCAGGACAGAGAAGGCTGAGCCAATGAGACCTGAGAGACAGATATCACCATCATGGGGCTGTGGTCTCGGCCATCAAGGCCAATGTCCAGCCCCATCCTGAGGGTCCAGTCATGCTGGGCCCTACACTCACAGGCCATGGCCCTTGAGCCGAGGAGGCCCCAATGGAGAGATGAGAAAGGTGACAAACCTGACACGCAGAGGCAAAGGACCATGCCCAGGAGCCAGGACGTGTGGGCAAGGGCACCAGATTGATGCCAGCCCAGAGTGGGAAGGGAAGGACTGACAATTGGGGAGGGGCCTGGGCTGGACCATGTCCACCAAAGATAGGACCGTAGAGAGCCCGCCAGGGGCACAGAGCCAGCCATACCTCCGAACAGGACACTGTTGTACCTCTTCTCCACTGGCATCCCGATGGCGCTGGCAAACCAGTTCACCCCACCCTGCCAGGAGCCATAGAGGGGGTCCTAGGGGATGAGGAGGCACGATCAGGGCTGGGGAGGTCCGATGGGCCTGGGGGGCGGGGGGCACTGTGATCGCAGGGCAAGGACTCACGTGGGCACGGTCGTGGCTCTCCAACAGCCCGGGCAGCAGGGGCAGCAGCAGCGTGAAGGCCAGGAGGTCCAGCAGGAGGCCAAGGAAGACAACGGTGACCACGCGGCGCTCTGGTGGCTGCTGGTGGATGGGTGGGCGCGGGGTGCAGCCTCCACCCCCTCCCTGTCCCATGGTGGGCTGCTCTGACCTGGCCTGGCTGGGGTGGGGCGGGTCGGGTGAGCGGGGAAAACGGGTCCTCCAGGGCCTGCCATACCCCCACACCCGACAGCTGGCCAGCACCCTAAAGGGGCTGATGGCAGAGGCTCCGGCCTACAGACGCAGGGGCCATTGTGGCCTGCGCGATGCCCCCGCCCCGACCCAGGCATCAGGAAACGCAGGCTTCGGGGCTTGCACAAGAAATCGTAGCCACAAAGGCAACGGTCCCCAGGGACCGGGGTGAGCACATCGTGAGCCCGGCCCCACCTCGCCCCACGGCCGCGCCTCCCACGCCCTCGTAACAGAGCGAGAGAGGAAACTTGAGGCCGCGGGGCACCCGGACCCCAACCCCAACCCGCGCGCCGAGATCCCGGACCCTGGTCCGGACTCGGCCTCCCTGGCGGGGGCCATGGCATACACACCGGACGCGGGAGCACCCTCAACCCCGCGCGCCTCCCACCCCCCACACCCGCGCGCCCCAACTCCCACCCGCGCGCCCCTACCGCCCCCACCCGCGCGCCCCCCGGTCCCGCCCCGCACCTGCCGCGGCTGCGCGCTCGGGACAGACAGTCGCAAGGACGCGGAACACGCCGCCAGGGGCGGGACGGCCACGCCCGGTCACGCCGAGCCCCGGAAGTGACGAACATCTCGGTACGTTGTCTTCCGGCCGGAGGCCGCGTTCTCGCCAGTCCTGCGGCTCACTGCTCGACCGTGGGTTAGCAGCACCCTGACCGGAGCGGAGGAGCTGTGCCCCCGCGTAACCCGGAGGCCGAGACTCCCGGCCTGGCCTCTCTGGACCCACGACACCTGCCCCGCGGAGCGGACCCATGGGCCTGAGGTGTGTGTGCGGGGCCTCAGGCGAGCGTCGGCGCAGCCTGTCCCCCAGCCTCTGCGCCGTACGGGCCTGGCCCTCCCCGTGGAAGGACCGCGGGCTTCGGGACCCCACGCCGGCGGGCTGACTCCTGCCACGCACAGCGGTGGTCGCAGGCCTGGGGCAGCAGCACAGCCATTCTACTCGGGGTGCGTGAGCCGACCCCGCTGTCTCTGTGCAGCTACTTTTGCTGCGTTTGGTGCAGAGCCTAAAGTCCCAGGCAGGCGGCTGAGGGGGAAAGATGGTGTGAATTGGGTGGGCAGAGACAACTGAAAGCCACAGGACCCGGTTGGCACCTTTTTGGCCGCCTGGGCCTGCAACCCCGTTCCCTGGGTCACGGAGGAGCTGGCGCTCTTGCCGGGCGCAGAAGCACCTGACCCAGCGCTGGAGGAAACGGCCCCCCTGGGCAGGAGGAGCTTTAGACAGGAGAAGCCTTGGGCCTGACTGCTGCCCGTGCCCCTGCCCCGGGGCCAGCACACTCAAGGAACTGCGCCAACGCCCGGCCTACAGCCAGCTCCCACCTCCCCTCCCACCTTCTAAAATACGTGCGGATCTCTTGTGGCAGACCCCAACCAGATACACATGGGGAAAGGAATCAGGTGGCACACGCACTGCCTTTACTCCACCCAGAACTTCCAATTGTGGGTAAGAACAAAGCCCCACCTCTGCCTAACAGATGCGTTTTCCACCTGCAGTCAAAAAGACAACCTGTTACTAGCTTTTTCCCCAGAGGACAGGCATCCCTATGAAACTGCCATTGCAGGCCGGGCGCGGTGGCTCAAGCCTGTAATCCCAGCACTTTGGGAGGCCGAGGCGGGCGGATCACAAGGTCAGGAGATCAAGACCATCCTGGCTAACACGGTGAAACCCCGTCTCTACTAAAAAATACAAAAAGCTAGCCGGGCGAGGTGGCTGGTGCCTGTAGTCCCAGCTACTCGGGAGGCTGAGGCAGGAGAATGGCGTGAACCCGGGAGGCGGAGCTTGCAGTGAGCTGAGATCTGGCCACTGCACTCCAGCCTGGGCGACAGAGCGAGACTCTGTCTCAAAAAAAAAAAAAAAAAAAAAAAAAAAAGAAACTGCCATTGCAAACTTGTAACAGTGAAAGAGAGAACCAGCTCCATCTTCTAACCTCCATGCTCTCCGTTTATTCCTGGGCGTAGGCTCAACTTTGGGAGGAACTTAGTTTAAAACAAAAATAATAGCCCTTTCCCAAAAGACACCTTTCCTGGGGACTAGACTGCTTTTGTGGGACTAAAAGATTAGCCCCAAGATTAGAAACTATGGTTGAGGAGTCATGCAGCTGGAGGCTACAGGATTCTGACCCTCCCCAAACTGCTCCTGGCTAGAACATCACTCTTGCAAAGCCTCAGATCAGTACTTGATGGATCAGCTGGCACCACCCAGGCTTATCTGATCTCGTGGCACCCAGGAACTGACTCAGTGCAAGAGAACAGCTTCGACTCCCTGTGATTTCATCTCTGACCCGACCAATCAGTACCCCTGACTCACTGGCTGCCCCCACCCACCAACTTATCTTTAAAAACTCCAATCCCCAAATGCTCAGGGAGACTGAGTAATAAAACTGCGGTCTCCTGCACAGCTAGCTCTGTGTGAATTACTTCTTCTCTATTGCAAATGCCCTTTCTTGATAAATTGGCTGTCTAGGTAAGAGGGAAAGTGAACCCATTGGGTAGTTGACACTTTATCCACCCTTCCAGCTGGATCACGCGCCCTCTTCGATGACGTGACACAGCTAGGGCGTATGAGCTTGCTGCCGGCACCTTCTGTCCTGGATTGGATAGCAAGGCTTCAAGGGAGAGCCAGGTGCCTGGTCTGGTCCCGCATTTTTTTCTGCCCTGTTTTCTTTTCCTCTTTGCTTCGACAGTTGGGCCAGGGGCCTGAGTGCAAGGGCTTGGCTTGGTGAATTCAAGTGGCAGTAGCTGTGGCAGAGAAAATTTGTAGGTGGGAGAAACCCTGCAGCCGTTGATAACAGCATCCTGGGCCTATACGGTGACAAGACAGCCAGCCTAGTTGGTGGATGTGACAACCCCAGACCCTTCTAGATTTGTGGATCCTTGCACCTGCCAGACATGTCTCGGAGCCATCAGGGGAGGCTGGGTAAGATACATGCCCGTCAGGACGTGAGCCTCATCTTTAAGCTGCTGGCTTCAGCCCAGCTGCCACCAGCGCTGTCTCTAGCCCGACTGCCACCAGTGCTGTCTCTGTCTTCCACTTTGCAGGGGGAGACTGGCTCATTCTGAGCTCCAGGCCTACCAGGCAGCCCAACCACAGCAGTCACTGCCTCTCACACTGAGGATGGCTCATGCTGTGCTCCAGCCGTGGCCTCAACACCTCCCAACAAGAACAAAGCCAGACTCATTCTCCGCAGCACCTTCTTCCTTGCCTAAAGATCCCACACCTCGTTAGAAGCCGGAACTGGGTCCTTGTCACCTTCCTCACTTCCCCAGTCCTGGTCTGGTTAAATCTCACCATGGTCACTCTGGCTAGACGTGTGACCTCCACGATGCTTCATGCACATACTAGGGCAGCCTGGGCAGGGCTGGTCAGTGTGATCTCATGTGGCATGAACTTGACCCTGGGCTGCTTTCCTGGGCTACCTGCCCTGGCTTGTAGCCCAGCAGTGGCTCCATAGTCCACTGGGGAATGCCTCCGCCTGTAAGATGGCATACCATATTGGTACAGGGAAACTCTCACTTCAGCACCTCCCTCCACAAGGTAGTAGGTCCAACAAACCATGCACCGTGAGGTGGCTGTGGCATTCAGGATGTGGCTCCATGGCCAGCTTGTCAAGTTCAAGGGGGGTCATTACTCCTTACAGCTCACAGCCCCTCCTGGGTCCAGTAAACCTGAGGGCCGACTTCTTTCTTGGTTAGTGCAGGGTAAAAGCACTTTAAAAAGCTGTCTCATCCATAACATGCACATCTGATTCTCACCTGAAACTGTATCGCAGGTTGGCACAGATGCAACCCAGTCTTCTCCCACCTCCCACAGTGCAGCGTACTGAACGGAAGACCCCAGCACCCAAAAGCATCCACTGAAGGACGTAAGCAGGGCAAGGCCAACTGTGGCTGTTCCAGCAAGGGGACTGTGGGTGACGTTTCCCTTCTCTGATTTCTAAGCTATTTGCAAACTTGTTTCATTTATAATAGAAAATATAATTTGCGTAACAGTCTAAATTCTACACATGAAGGCAAATGTCCATGGTTGACAGAAATTACACTGGCCAGAATCCCCAGTGCCAACCCTGGCAGCACGAACTAAGGGTTGTCCAGATGCAGTGAACCAGTCGCAGCTGACATCACGCAGACCATTCCCAATCCCAGAGGTGCATTTCAGAATTCATTTTATTTCATCAGATGTTTTAACGGGAACAAGATTGCAGGGGGTGGGGGGTGGTTGGAGGTTGGAATCACACCAACATTACAGCATTACTACTTTAACAAAAATTACTTTTTTGGCTGGGTGCTGTGGCTCACATCTGTAATCCCAGGACTTTGGGGCGCCAAGGCGGGTGGATCACCTGAGGCTGGGAGTTCATGACCAGCCTGACCAACATGGAGAAACCCCGTCTCTACTAAAAATACAAAATTAGCTGGGCGTGGTGGCGCATGCCTATAATCCCAGCTACTGGGGAGGCTGAAGCCGGAGAATCACTGGAACCTAGAAGGTGGAGGTTGTGCCACTGCACTCCAGCCTGGGCAACAAGAGCAAAATTCCTGTCTCAAAAAAAAAATTTTTTTTTTTTAAGCGACAGGGTCTTGCACAGTTGCCAAGGCTGGAGTGCAGTGGCTTGATCACGACTCACTGTAGCCTTGGACTCAGCTCAAGCAGTCCTGCTTCAGCCTCCTGAGTAGCTGGAACTACAGGTACGTGCCACCACACTTGGCTAATTTAAAAAAATTTTTTTGTAGAGACAGGGTCCTCCCCCTGGCTGGTCTTGAACTCCTGAGCTGAAGCAATCCTTCTGCCTTGGCCTCCCAGAGGGCTAGAATTGCAGATGTGAGGTAATGTCCAGTACTTCCTTGCCTAATTTATAAAATGTGATTTATTTTTTGAACTTTTTCCTCTTCAGAGCCTTCCATTCACCTTCCTGTGTGGCCAGGCTGTTAAAAAGCTGCTTTACTTTCCCTCTTCTTTCTGCATCCCTAAAAGAAACAAAAGGCAAATGCCCATTTTTGGATTAGTTCTTGGAGAGCGTCTTGCCCTCTCTCCCCCACATCAGAACATTAGCCACTGTGGCCACGTTCAGCTCAAACAGAGAGGAAGCGAACCTGCCTGGCTCCAGCCCCTAGCCAGAGCCAAGGCTGTGCGATGCCAGGTGCTCGGTGCTCTGCCCAGGGCCACATAGCACCAAAGCTGAGTCACATCACAATCGTGTCACACACACACGTCCCCCTCACCGTTCCATTATTTCTGAGAGTTGCATCCTCGCCAGGAACTGATTGTCCTTGCGGATTTCTCGAACAGCCCCTTTAAATTCTCGCTTGTGTTTGTGGATCAGCCTCTTCCTTTCCTGTTCCTCCTTACTACTGCCTTGTTTTCTTCCAAACTCGAGGCTATAATCAGAAAGCCAGTTAAGGAAGAAAGAATCTGTCCCCACCTCTCGGCCAGAGCCTGCTCGGGAGTGTGGCTTTGCTCCGTAGTCATCTGCTCAACTGCAGAACTGGCAGACACCCCCCGTCAGCTCCCACTGAGCCCACAGTCCCAGCTCCCTAGGGAGATGCTGCCAACACCCACACTTTGACCAGCCGGGGCGTGAACAGCTTCAGTGGGACAGGCTTGCTCTTCTCACAGGTCAGCGGCCGGCAGAGATGCTTCTGGCTTTCTATTTCGGTCAGTGTGCTCTGACACAGCTCCTGAAAAACACGCAATCCCCGACGCCGCCATGACTCGCCTGCTGCGACCTGAGCTTCATGCACAGGCTCTGCGGCGTCCAGGCAGCTGAGGACGGTACTGCGAGCTCCCCGCAGCAGGACGGTGCCCTGCTGTGTGCCCACCGGTGGAGGGGAAGCCAAGGCTGTGGCTGCTCAAGGTCTGGCACAGCCAAAACAAAAGTAAAGCTACTCTCTTCCTGAAGAGGGAGGGCCTGTGTGCTGGCCCCTGAGAGCACTCTGAAAGGAGGGGACTTGGAGGCCATGATAGTCTGTGCTCCTCACAGCCAGAAACGTCAGCAGAACCCCTTTCCCAGACAAACTTGGCACCAAAGGTCATGAGCCACTTGCTTCATGAGAAGGCTCACAGGAGAACCCCCTTCTGCCACGGGGGGCTGCGTGCACGCTAGAACCCAGGCGTGCAGACTGACGCTGGGTGCCAGGCGGGGCAGGGTTTCTACCAGTCTTGGCAATTTGACCTTATTTTCAAGCCAAGAGAACCAACAGATAGGTAAGGCCCACTTTCACCAAGACCTTGGCTTCCAGAAGAGTTGGCTAGTGGCTTCTGAGCAGTTCACTGACGTTGGTCCTACCCGCTTTCTCTTGCACAGGTGTGTCCTGGAACCCTGGCTGCCTGTACCCACAGACACAGCCACTCCTGGGCCCATCTGGATATAACCTTTGACTGCCTGAATGCCACGTCTCCATGGAGACAAAACTCAAGGGCCTGACTGGCTCAGTCTACGAAGACCACAAGGCCTGTTGTGCCCCTCGGCCAGGCCAACCCAGTTTTTTAAATGAAAGGCACAACCCACGGCCACATCAGCAGAAAGTGGGTACAGGATAAGGGGCAGAGCTAATGTCTCCTCCTCATCAGCCTTTTTTGACTAGGCGATGGGAGTCTGTGATAGCTGGCTTGTCTGCTCTATGCTCCAGGGACCTGGCCAGGAATGGGTCGAGTTGCTGTCCTCATGGAACTCTCATCCTAGTGGGGCAGAGACAAGGATGGTGTAACGTGCCTGGGGGTCAGTACCACAGACAAGACACAGGGAGCGTGGCACAGTGTGGGTCAGGGAAGGCCTGGCTTCCCAAGGGCATTGGTGTGAGCAGCACAGCTGTGAGGAGTTCCAGGTAAAGAGAACAACTCCCGAGACGGAGCCAGGCCTGCGAGGAGGCCGGAGCGCATGAGGGAAGGGCACGAGGCAAGGCTGCCAGGGCTGTGCTAGTGGTGCGGGGCACCCCTGTGGGGGCAGCTGTGGACATGGCATTGATGCCTTCGGCTCTAGCAGCATCCTGCGCTGGTGCGGGCTGAGGGGCGGGGTTGGGGCAGGATGAAAGGCACAAGCCACAGCCATGTCAAGCAGGAAGTGGGTACAGCCTGTCAGGGTCACAGTGAAAGAGAGGGAGGCGGATAGGCTGTAAGTGAATTTGGAGCAGCCCGTAGAGGACAGGATGTGCCCAGGATCAAAGACTCATTCTTGGGTCCACCTGAGACTGTCCACCGGGGCCTCCTGTCACCTTGTGCAGGATGGTAAGACCATCCTCAGAAAACCCATTGGGACTACAGAGCGCGGTTCAGAGCTGACTGTCCAGGACTAGCAGGGGCTGACCCCTGGGCGTTGGTGCACCCTCCGTGCGGCCTCCTGGAGTTGGCACACAAGGCAATAGTTCCCAGCTACCGCTTGAGATGCAGCATCTGCTTTACTCCAGCCCAGCACTGCTCACTGTCACTGCCCACTTTTAGGATTTTACTTTCCTTTCATGTTTGTGATTTTGCAGATGGTGTTGACTTAGAGCTGCAGCCTCAAATGACCAAATGCCACCATGCCACAGCTTGGCCCCAGCTCAGGGACATGTCTGAGCCCAGGTAAAGCACCCAAGTGGCCAGGAAGCCTCACCTGGAGCTCCTGGGGGTGGCTGCAGTCCACCAGGTGATCTGTGAGGAGGGCTTGGAGAGGCCCCATGATGGCGTGGAAGGATGGCAGGGACCCGTACATGAGCACACAGCGCTTCAGCAGGGCCAGGCCCACAGCCAGGCAGGACAGTCTGTGAGGGCAGGAGGCAAGAAGAGGTCCAACTTGTTCTATTTGTCACTGACAAAACCAATAACGTGGCACACATGAACTTCCCCACTTCCACTAGGCTGAAAAATTCAATGTGGTCACCTTAGCTGGCCAGGGTTGGGCCCATACACCCATGGGCAAGGTAGGCTCAGTGTCAGGCCTAATGCAGGAGGGAAGGCTGTGGGAAACGCAGCACCAGCTGGGATGGGGTGGCTCTATTTTTGGCTCCAAATTATAATTTGTGAAATCAAACAAATGTATTTTGAAAATGAAAAAAAAAAGGGACACCATGCCTCAGAAAGGCTTTCACCCTCCATCAAGCCAAACGGCCGGGCAGCAAGTTCGCTAACAGCCCATCAGAAAGCATGAGTGGCTCCTCCTGCCTCTGGGGACGTGTAGGGCACAGGCCCCGAAGCGGGGTCCCCTCACATACCGGATGTGATTGGCCTCTGTTGAAGTCGGGGCCCTCAGTCCACTCGCCCAGCGGAGGGAGAGGCTGCTCTGCTGCCACGTGGCCACACCCTCTCTATCAGACACCACAAGCAGTTCCGAGTTCTTCCCAAGTGCTCTGAAAGGGTGCACCAGAGTGGAACCTGAATTCCAAGTGCGACAGGACAGAGATGGCCTGAACGTTACTGGGCTCCCAGCAGGCTCTGCAGCACCAAGCCTGTGGAAGTTCACTCTCCAACAGACACACACTGATTTGTATGTTTCTGGGTTGTGCCAGACACTGAGTTTCAGTGTGGGCAGGGACACCTCAGGGGAAGGGGGAAAGCTCTGGCAGGGGGTGCGGTGAGAGCCAAGTGCCTGATCCTGCCTGGGAGGCCTGCTTGCAACAGACGTCCTGGGACCTACTAGGCACCACATGGGGCTGATGAGGTGCTCAGGCCACATCCAGG
The DNA here is from genome assembly GCF_001698545.2 of Rhinopithecus bieti. Classification (NCBI taxonomy): domain Eukaryota; kingdom Metazoa; phylum Chordata; class Mammalia; order Primates; family Cercopithecidae; genus Rhinopithecus; species Rhinopithecus bieti. The sequence goes on along the minus strand of NW_016825829.1, from coordinate 751,984 downwards.
AACAGACTGAAGTCCCTGCCCCTGTTGGGAGACAGGCAGCGAACAGCACCCCGAGGAGCAAATGGACCAGACAGAACACGAGAAAGGAAAGCAGAGGGGCAGGGGGCAGACAGCAGGGTCAGCCAGGGGTGACGGTGCAGGGCGGGAGAGGCCTGAGGGGGCAGATGTCAGCAAAGGCCTGTAGGACACGCAGGAGTCAATCCACAGAGAAGGGCAATCCAGGCTGAGGGCGTGGCTGCAGGGGGAGGGATGGAGACAGGCACAGTGGGGCAGAGGTGCCAGGCCGAGAGAGAGGGGAAGGTGGTGGGTCAAACCCCGTCCCACACTCCCCCAAAGCCGAGATGCACGCCCCCTCCCTGACTCCACCCATGCCCAGCCTGTTCCGTCACAGCCCTTCATACGCAGGACTGCAGCAATCTGCAGGTGGCTCTCCCTGAGGCAGGGAGCATGTGGGCAGCCGTGCCCCTCTGGCACCCAGCACCAAGCCTGACAGACAGGAGCCTCGGGAGCCAGGGGCTGGCAGAATGAACCGGAGGAATGGCCAGATTCCTCTTGGAAGGGACTCTGCTGGCAGTGTGAATGACGCCAGAGCACCTGCTCCTCAGGTCAGTCCCCTCGACATGCAGGCGCTTGGCACTGCACAGTGAACTGGAAATTGAGGGCGGGGGTCTTAGCCTTGAGGTCCAACTTGTGGTCAGGCTGGGAGAGGCATCTGCAGACACGAAGAGTTCAGGACAGAGGCTGCACAGCTCCTCGCCCCGCAAAGGGAAGCAGCAAGTGCTGAGGAAGCACCCAGGAGCAGAGTTGGCATCAGGGGAAGGGGGAGGAGCACAGGGGCTGGGGTGAGGGCCCAGGAGGGCAGGCAGTGGGCAGACTGCTCCTCAACCCAGCACTGCTCTTGCCGCCCTCCCTCCCGAGTTCAGAGCATTACAGAAGCAACACAGCAGCGCTGCCTGTGTGAGCCACACGAGAACTTTCACACTGCCTTGTTGTCATGTAACAAAAAGTAAAAAGGTAAAATTGATTTTAACAATAGATCTTATCTAACCCCAAATACCAAAATATTTGTGATTTTAACACATAATACAAAAAATTAAGATATTTTAGTATTTCTGGCGCTAAGTCTTCGCCACCTGGGCATATGTCACACGTAGGGCATGTCTCAGTTCAGGCTCTGGCCACTGGAGAACACGCTGGACAGCACAGGTCACCAGCAGCGCTGCTTTTCCCCACGTGGCGTGTGCACACGCTCACACAGAGGGAAAGAGGGTGCTACTCAGGACGGTGGGTGGCAGGTTTGTATGCTTCCTCTACTCTTCCATATTCTAAACCTTCTACAATGAGTATGAACTACTTTAAAAAACTCTAAAGTATAAAATATTGGTAGGAAGCTTCTTCAAATCAACTCACCTTGGCTGGCTTTGTTTGGAGTTGCTATGTAAAGAATCCCAAGCAGAAAATTAATAAGCTCAGGTATAAACCTCTGGGACAAAGCCACATACTCCAGGAACAGGCAGCACACGAACAGGCCCTTCACCACGTCCTGGAGGGACAGGACGGGGCACTGGAAAAGAGTATTTGGGGGGTTACTGTCCTGGAACGATGCCATGCCAGGCTAGGCCAACCACCGGCTTCCCTGGTGAACCACGCACCCCACTGAGCTCCACGTGTGCAGAGGGAACCCCGCACCTTACGGCAGTGTTGAGAGGATCAAGTGAGATGACAAAAACATAAAGAGCTTTAGTGATTTTTTTCCCTGAGACAGAGTCTCACTCCTGTCGCCCAGGCTGGAGTGCAATGGCACGATCTCAGCTCACTGCAACCTCCACCTCCCGGGTTCCAGTGATTCTCCTGCCTCAGCCTCCGGAGTAGCTGGGATTACAGGCATGTGGCACCAAACCCAGCTAATTTTTGTATTTTTAGTAGAGACGGGGTTTCACCATGTTGGCCAGGCTGGTCTTGAACTCCCGACCTCAGGCAATCTGCCTGCCTCGGCCTCCCAAAGTGCTGGGATTACAGGCGTGAGCCACTGCGCCTGGCCAGAGCTGTACCATTTATAAAGTTCCTTCCACCCATACAGAGCGTACGATTACTGCAGTAAGCATGTACCAATCACATGCCTAATAAAGAAAAAGGAACAGCTTGAACTTTGTAAGCCAAAAAGGGAACAAAAGCCCTTATCATCACACTGGATAACTTCACCACTAACTCGAAAGGTGGTTTTCTGGGGTCCCACCCTCTGTAACCTTGAGGTGCCAAACCAGGCTCTCCCACTCCCACCCACACCTCGGGCTGCTCAAGCTAGGGCTCTTTTAGACGGGCCCTCTTATGCCGAACCCCAGTGCTCAGTCCCTGCAGCCCTTAAACAGCCACGCCCATGTTCCACAAGGCCCCAAGGGGCTGTGGCTCTGGCCGCCTGTGGTGCAGCAGGCCGGCCCCTGCCGTGTGTGGAGAGGACGCACCTTGGTGAGCAGCTGACTCAGGCACACGAGGGCAGGGGTCACCACCGGGTGCCAGAAGTCGGAAGTTGGAAACAGCAACCTAGTGATTTTCAAATAAATGAGCTGAAAAGAAGTGTTACCATACAGGTTAAAGGTGGTAAATGAAGTCCATCCATATGCCCTCCCCACACACACTCTGGAGCCAAGAACAGGCTCTGGGGAGGAGAGGGTGCATCTCCCTGGCCCAGAGTTCTGGCCTCAGTGTCACAGAACAGGCATCCAACCACCGTGGGTCCAACAGCTAAACGTACAGTGAGGACACTGTGCTGAGGCCCGTGAAGACTTCACCGAAGCACTCAGCAATGGTTATAGACACGGGCTCAGATCCCGTTTTGGGGAGCTGATTAAAATCATTAACCTAAGTCCTACCTACATTTTTAAGCTTCTGCTAACTATTGTGAATCCATTTCAACACAAACGCCAGGCAATAAAAAGCCTATCTCAGCAAGTATTTCCTTAAAGTTACTAAAGCTGAAAATACAGCATGAGGCTGTTATAAAATTGTTAAAAATCTTAGTGTTCCAATGTCTCCCAACCTTTGAATAACACAGAAACCGAGACGAGTTGAAGCCAGTCCAAAGGCTTGGCCTTTATGGAAAACACTGTGGTTCTATTTGCCTTCCAACGCTTCTGTCACTGGACCAAATACGGCACCATTCACGTGGAGTCAAACCAGAATCTCCTTGTACAACCCACACGTTAGTCCGTGGCTAGTGGAGGAGCGCCCTCCCCTCCCAGGCTCGCTGCCGCGCAGCTCACTCCAGATCACCCGGGAGGCACAGGGTGCGGCCAAGAGCATCGTACCCATCATCGGCCTCCTGTGACACCAAACAGAACCTCCATGGCAGGGGCAGTGCCTACACTGAACTCTGCTTACCACGTCCAACCCTGGCCATGTTGCCCGGCCTTTGGTCTCAATCATTTCTTCCATCTCATGCATGGCATCTCGGAGAACAAATCTGACAGCGTCACTTGCAGATTCAGGAAACATCTGGCAAAGATTATATAAGTGCCTGTTCAGCAGAAATGTAAGTCAGGAGAGAATGACTTTAGATAAGAAACACAAAAACCCTGCAAGCCATTTTCCTATGAAATCACCTGTTGACTGAGCAAGTAAGAACTGGATGAATGCTGCTTTTTCTAACAGCATTCTTAACAGTCTACACTCACTTCTGCCATTTCCTAAAAACTCGGCCATAACATTATGGACTGGAGGTGGTGGGGAAACAGTTTGACCCGTGGTAACAGCGTTGTTGGGGCGCCGCTCTGTGTGGCGGCTGCCGCGGACAGCTCCAAGGCACGTTCCCTATTAACTCATTCATCCCTCACGACAGGCACTTCTTTGATAGTGTCTCCATGTACACAGAAGATGGCGTGGAGAGCTCTGTGCGGCACAGGGCAGGAAGCTGGTGTGTGCTCTCACGGACACGACACCAACACACACCTCTCAACCAGTAACTCTGCCTCTGGCATTCTAGCCACCAGCCCCGGGGGCCGGGAGCCGCCGAGTGGGTCACACAGACTTCAGAGTGCAGCGAGGGCGGGAACTCGCCCTGGAAGGCCCCGTGCAGACACACTCCCCGGCATGCAGAACCACCCAACTGGGTTTCAGTGAGGGGTGAGGGGCGGGGTGTCTACCATGCTTTCCAAGTATCTCTCAATCACCCAGAGCTTGAAACTTACAATGAGCCCCCCCATCCCAGCCACAAATCTAAAGGGGTTCCCTTGTTTCAAAATCAACTTGTTTGTGGTTAAAAGTCAGTCCCAGCTCTACAGTGGCTGGAGCGGCACGTGTGAGAAGCTGACTTGTGCTGTGAGACTCACAAACCCTGGGTGACCACCCGCCCACCTGGCATGCTGACACCACAATTCCACCTACCTTAGTAACTCTGGAATGTATTTTTATGACTCTAAATGGGAGAAAAATTGTTCTGCTCAGCCCCACATCCCAGATAACACACCTTTTTTACTTACACAACCAATTTATCAATTACTCTGAGGTCTGGTGGGTCATCTGTAGCTAAATCGCCAACGTACTCCAAAAGCAAGCCAAACAGTTTCTGCAGGAACATGAATTGGGAAATAAAGCTCAGTGCTCAGCACCAAGAACAAAGCCACAGGCACACAGCTTCCAGATCACCTGCATTCTGGTGACAACCAGGTGGCGCAGGGGAGCCCAGGGTTACAGACATGAGCAGCCTTCTAACATGCAAGGAAAGACACTGCTAGAACTTGCTAAGCACTAGAAAGTGTAGAGGGGGCAAAAGCTAAGGGTCAGGTGCATCCTTCTGCTACATCACTAGGAAAGCAACATGAGCAGCACACACAGCACGGCGCCCTCCTCACGGAATATTCACCTCTCACAGAGGAAAAGGCACAATCACAGCCACCTATCTGACAGCAGTCTGGCTCTGCCACTTGTGGCTATGTGAACCTTAGTGTCCTCCCCTGTAACATGAAGGTGAAGGTCCCCATGCCTGCCTCTGGCTGGGTCTGGCACGAGGCTTAAGAGAGGAGTCGAAGCCAAGGGAGGCCTCTGCCTGTGCCATACCAAGTGTTCCCAGCCATCATCATAGGTAACCAGGTGACAGGCTGGCCCTATCTGGCCTGAGGCACACGTGGCCGTTGCACAGCTTCACACAGTTCTGGCATTCACATATGGGGCTGTGCCGACACTCCCAGGACTCCACACACACTCCATCCACCTACTTTTAATTTTGCTTTGTTTCCTTCTGCGACACTCGGGTGGTTGCACTTCTGAATTCTCTCCACCACCAAAAGCTGCTCTTCCATCGATCTTCCTAACAATAGAGATCTCAGTTCCTCATAGGATTCAGGGGCTATCAAAAACACAAAACATAATGCACATTTAACATTTATATATATATATACACATACATATATATATATATATATATATTTTTTTTTTGAGATGAAGTCTCGCTCTGTTGCCCAGGCTGGAGTGCAGTGGTGCGATCTCAGCTTACTGAAACTTCTGCCTCCTGGGTTCAAGTGATTCTCCTGCCCCAGCCTCCTGAGTAGGTGGGACTACAGGCACTTGCCACCATGCCCAGCTAATTTTTGTATTTTTAGTAGAGAGAGGGCTTCACCATGTCGGCAGGCAGGTCTCGAGCTCCTGACCCCAGGTGATCTGCCTACCTTGGTCTCCCAAAGTGCTGGGATTACAGGCATGAGCCACTGCACCTGGCCCACATTTAACATTTAAAATGGGAATTACTTACATGTCTGCTAACATAGAGGTAATTTTATAGAACTGTTCTACTTCACAATCACAACAAACCCACCAGCTTTTGCTCTGGCACATCTGGAGGGGTATCAGCCATCCTGACCTGGGCTGTCAGGAGCGATCACACACCTCGGAACAGGCTAATAAGGAAATGCCCTCCCACCTTTCCTCTATTAGGAATTTGCTAAAACACCCACAGTTTCAGAGCATCTTGGTGGCAGGGCACTGGGTGTAGTGCCCAGACCACTTTAGAAAGACCTGGAAGGAGCCACTATGAGCCAAGCAGTGTCAGCTCATGAGACTCTTGCCACCAGAGGGGACATCACAGAGGCCAGCTTCACCACTAGCTTCTCCTCTGGAAGCGTCCTACAGGCACAGGACAATTCGGCATTGCTTACTAGAACCCGACCATTTTTTTCTTTTTTTTTGAGACAGGGTCCTGCTCTGTCACCCAGGCTGGAGTGCAGTGGTGTGATCGCGGCTCACTGCAACCTCAGCCTCCCAGGCTCAAGTGATCCTCCCACCACAGCCTCTTGAGTAGCTGGGAACACAGGCACAAGCCATTGCACCAGGCTTATTTTTAATATTTTTGGTGGGGATGAGGTTTTGCAATGTTGCCCAGGCTGGTCTCAAATTCCAAGGCTCAAGTGACCCACCCACCTTGGCCTCCCAAACTGTTGGAATCACAGGCGTCAACCACACACCTGACCTGGACAGTTTTTCTCCAGATACTAGACAAAACAACACGGTATATTCCATCTAAAATGTTACATGGCCAAGCAGGAGGCCCAGGTGGGAGCATGGAAGCCTTCTCACAGATGCTTACCCACCTCCCCAGCCCTGGCCCTCTGGTCCGCCACAAGAGGCTGACCGTATGCTACAAGGGAGGTGAAGGTACCACTACAGAGAGATGCGTCTGGCCCATCTGGGGCCGGCCCACAGAACCACGGTGACAAACTAACATGACCACTCGCTCTAAGACCTGGCTCAGCAGACACGGGGAGTGTCCACGCACTCCCAAGGGCATCCTTGGTACCCACTCCACAAATGCACCTCCTGGGTGGGAGACGAACACACACAGCTATGGCCAGGTCATAAAGGTTATCCCAGAACCTGAGGAAACCCACGCACTTGCCCACCTGCGAACGTGTAGGGCAGCTCGTCTCTGGCAGCTTTTCCAGCTCTTTCCTTGCCGCTCGTCAGCCCTCTCCCAGGAGTTTGCCGCTGCTCTTCTGCTGGCTTCTCGTTTTCTTCCTCGCTCTCTACGTTGGATTCCAGGTCCGAGTGGCTATCTGGACTATCACTCTCCTCTGTGTCCTCCCTGCCTGAACTGTCACCTTCTTCCTCGTTGCTCTCAGGGTCACTGGCTTCCTTGCTTTGCTCTTCCTGGTCATCTTCCTCGACATTCATCTTTCCATCCTACCAAGAGCGTAGAAACCACAGGGCATCAGGACAGGCAGAGACAACCACTGGACCATCTCCGCAGCCACATCAAGAGGCAGCACACATCAGTGCTTCCTATGTGGTTGCAAGGAAAACAAACCTGTGTGTTCCATTTGCCCACTGGCATTAGGCCTCCTGCCCACCAGCCGCTGCTAGGCTATTCGAGCCATAGGAGCTACAAGCTCCCAGCGAACCCTGCTGCAGGATGCTGGGCCAGGTTCAGGTTCTGCCAGGGAGCAGCATGGGATCAGGATTTGGAAGGTGTTCAGTGGCCATGGGCTTGAGCACTGGGAGTGTCTACAGCACCCACCACTCGTTTGGGAGGGCTGCACCTTCTGCTCCTCCAGATAACCTAGTGTTTTTATCAGTATCCATTTTCCGGCGTGGAACTCTTCTGCTTGAAACCTGTCCTGCCTATTTTGCTTCCCTGGACCCTGATTGATACACTCTTAAAACGAAAAAAGGGTATCAATTTATAAAGTTCGTGAATTAAAAACTACACCAGTCACAGAAACTCAATGACATCACTCAGAGAAAATTCACAACTCTAGCTTGAGTTAGCTCCCTCGATAGTACGCTGAGGTCATGGAGACAGAATCATGCCGTTATTAACAGAAATAGTTGATGTTAACCAAGTCATCAGTTTTATTTGTATTCCTTTGACAGAGAGAGACAGAGCATGAGCAAGCGAATGCACACACCATTGTTAAAGTCTCCTCTCTAAAGTTTTGATACTTGATATACCGTGAACACCCAAAGAACTTGAGAGAAACTGGTTAAAAAGATTTAAAATTCCCAACTGTAATAAATTCCTAAAATGAATACCAAAAAATGTTTTTAAATTAGAAAAAAAAAGAGAGAAAATGAAGGCAAATATCTTACTTTGTAGGAAAGCAAACGCCTGTCATCTTTATCTAGCATGAAGCCATCATTCAGATCATCTGCTGATATATGTTTTGGTTTCTTCACATTTTCATCCTCATCCTTTCCAAGCATTCTTCGAAGTCTCTCAGCCTGAGCAGGAAGAAATGAGATGTCTTAGAGCACACTCCTCCACACTTGGTGAGGAGGCATGCAGTCCTGCCCTGGGCAGCGGGCTGGGCCTATGGTCCTCCCAGCTGTGAGCCTGGTACATCCAGCTTGCTTTCTGCCTGCAGTTTTCAATCAGGCATGCAAATACTTGCTAAGCAGTACGTTCCTCATTTAACAAAATCAACTGTTCAAACTTTGTGGCCAATACTCTCCAGTCACCAGGCAAGCCTATTATTCTGAGGTCTTCATAGCAAAATTCTGCTGGCCAGCCCCGACTGGAACTCATCACCCGCCGCACCGAGAGAAGAGGAGCCAGGACACCAAGAGCAAGCAGCTCCAGGGCCTCCACTGTTTGACCGCACACCGACATGGGAAGAAGCTAGTGATGTGGTTACGTCAAAACAGCCAGCTGAGCCAGGTGTGATGGCAGCTCATGCCTGTAACCCCAGCACTGTGGGAGGCCGTGGTGGGAGGATCAGTTGAGCCCAGGAGTTTGAGAACAGCTGAGGCAACATAAGGAGATGCTCATCATACAAACAATTTTAAAAAATTAGCTGGGGCCAGGCGCAGTGGCTCACACCTGTAATCCTAGCACTTTGGGAAGCTGAGGTAAGGGGATCACCTGAGGTCAGGAGTTCAAGACCACCTGGCCAACACCGCAAAATCCTGTCTCTACTAAAAATACAAAAATTAGCCGGGCATGGTGGCGGGCGCCTGTAATCCCAGCGACTCAGGAGGCTGAGGCAGGAGAATCACTTGAACCCAGGAGGTGGAGTTTGCAGTGAGCCAAGATTGTGCCACTGTACTCTAGCTGGGCGACAGAGTGAGACTCCATCTCAAAAAAAAAAAAAAAAAGAAAATTAGCTGTGCATAGTGGTGTGAGTCTGTGGTCCCAGCTACCTGCAAGGCAGAGGCAGAAGGACTGCCTGAGCCTGGGAGGTCGAGGCTGCAGTGAGCTGTGATCGTGCCACTACATTCCAGTCACGGCAATACAGACCTTGTTTAAAAAAAAAAACAAATGAGGTTGGGTGCAGTGGCTTACGCCTGTAATCCCAGAACTTTGGGAGGCCAAGGCGGGTGGATCCCCTGAGGTCAGGAGTTCAAGACCAGCCTGGCCAACATGGTGAAACCCTGTCTCTACTAAAATACAAAAATTAGCTGGGTGTGGTGGCAGGTGCCTGTAATCCCAGCTACTTGGGACGCTGAGGCAGGAGAATTGCTTAAACCTGGGAGGCAGAAGTTGCAGTGAGCCAAGATCGTGCCACTGTACTCCAGCCTGGGTGACAGAGCAAGACTCTGTCTTGGAAAACAAAACAAACAACAACAAAAAACAAACGAAAAACTCAGCCAGCTGTAGAAGTGTCTTTACTTCGTTTTTGTTTTAATGCAATGAATTTTTTAAAACTGCATTTAAAAAAAGCTTACAAGATAATATACTCATTACATTGTTAGTAGATGTTTTGAGATAGAGTAATTATTAAGGAATGTCCATTTTTGGCGGGGCACAGTGGCTCATGCCTGTAATCTCAGCACTTTGTGAGGCCAAGATGGGTGGATCGCTTGAGGTCAGGAGTTTGAGACCAGCCTGGCCAACATAGTGAAATCCCATCTCTACTAAAAATACAAAAATTAGCTGGGCGTGGTGGGGGCAGCTGTAATGCCAGGTACTCAGGAGGCTGAGGTAGGACAATTGCTTGAACCTGGGAGGCGGAGGTTGTAGTGAGCCAAGATCACGCTACTGCACTCCAGCCTCGGCAACAGAGTGAAACTCTGTCTCAAAAAAAATAAATAAAATGTCCACTTTTAATTTGCTGTCCTTGGGTATTATTTGCATTTTATTTTGTTTTTGCTTTTATGATCAGAAATAAAAAGTTATTCATGTCGGGTGCGGTGGCTCACGCCTATAATCCCAGCACTTTGAGAGGCCAAGGCGGGCAGATTACGAGTTCAGGAGATTGAGACCATCCTGGCTAACATGGTGAAACCCTATCTCTACTAAAAATACAAAAAATTAGCCAGGTGTGGTGGCGGGTGCCTGTGGTCCCAGCTACTCAGGAGGCTGAGGCAGGAGAATGGCGTGAACCCGGGAGGCGGAGCTTGCAGTGAGCCGAGATTGCGCCATTGCACTCCAGCTTGGGGGACAGAGTGAAACTCCATCTCAAAAAAAAGGAAAAAAAAAAGTAATCATGAATAAATATAAACTTTAAATGGACTAAAATATTCCACTGATCAAACAGAGTATTCTCTTCAGCCAGTCGTGCAAAATGGAGCAGAAGGGGCTGTGGACGGACAGCAGCACAGCCCTGCTCCTGGGGTGCTGCCACCCTACCTCCAGCTTCTTGAGGCGCTCCTGCTCTTCCTTTGCCAATTCCGCCTCCGTCTTCATCCGGTTAGAGGGCTGTGCCTTCATTTCAAAGCCAAGCTCACGGACCATCATGTCATATGCATCGGGCTAAGGCAGAAAGAAGAAATTTTCATTTTAAAATATATTTATTCCTTATTTTACAAAAAGAAAAGCACATTCTAGTAACGGCTGGATTCTAGTAATGGCTGGATAATGTTATTGAAGTCGTTAAGCCACATCTACATCTTTTCTTCGAGAGAGAAAACTGTTCTAATCAGCCTTGAGGATTGCAAAATCAGTGGATATTTGGTCACAAAGAATTTGTTTACCCCTAGAAAAATTCTTCTCAGAATACATCTGCTTTAACAAAAACAGGCTGGGCGCAGTGGCTCACGCCTGTAATCTCAGCAGTTTGGGAGGCTGAGGCAAGAGAATCGCTTGAACCCGGGAGGTGGAGGTTGCAGTGAGCCAAGATTGTACCACTACACTCCAGCCTGGGTGACACAGCGAGACTCAGTCTCAAACAACAACAAAAACACTACTTATCCAGGCATTGCGCCCTAAACATGTGAAATTAAGTAAAGTAACAGTAACAGCAAGGGTGACTCACAAAGATGTATAGATGACCACATGACACTAATCTGGCAAAATCTAGATTTCTCTGAGAACCCAGTTTCTTAAACAAATGCAGCATTTCCCAACACTTGAGACTAAAGAGAACGCAGTAGGAAACAAGCATTGTTTATAGGGGAAAAAGTAAGTAAATGTATATTAAGTGTATATATTATGTAACAACAGACAAACGCACCACAGGGAAGTTCAGACACCTGTTCTGATGTGTCCACTCTGAAGTACTTCTTCCCTCCAGAAACACCCCTTTCTTCACTTGAATTCACTTGGAATAGAGACTCAAGTAACTGAATCTACTTCCACCCCAAGATTCCACATAGCAGCTAATTCAGTATCAATGTTCAACAGAACTTTGTCCTGAAGGCAACAGCCCTTTCTCGGGACAAAGTCAGTCAGCCAGGTTCAGTAAGTGAAGAGTTTGTTTCAGTCTCTTGGCTCCCACCTTGGGTTTCTCCTTTTTATCTCTGTTCTCTGCCTTGGGAGTTTTGTGGGACAGGAGAGTCTGAATTTCTTTCCAGTCTTGGTCTAGCTTCTCTGTGAGCTCGAGGGCATCTTCTCGTTGAGCTTGTCTCTCCCTCTGGGGAAAAAAATCAGACACACACCACACATCATTACCATTGGACTTCAACCCAGAGGCCCAATGTCAGTGCCAAGGACACACACAGTGACCACTCAGTCGGCACCAAACGTTTCAACAGAGGAAAGAGGCCAGGAGAAACTAGTATTTTAAATGCAAAGCTACACAATCTCATCAGACGGAAATCATTTCCTGCCATAAACCATTAATTTAGATACTCTGAGCAGTTCATGGCAAATGAATAAAAAGTGATTTTTTGGGTACACGTCAGATATTAAAACCAGCAACAACAAAAAACCCATCCATGCCAGTGGCGGTGGCTCACCCTGTGCTTTCGAACTAGGCCAAGGTGGGAGGACTGCTTGAGGCCAGGGGTTTGAGATCAGCCTGGTCGACACAGCATGATCCCCATCTCTACAAAACATAGAACATTAGCTGGGCATGGTGGTGCCCCCTAGCTACTTGGGGAGCTGACGTGGGAGGATCACTTGATCCTTGAGCGCAGGAGTTTGAGGCTACAGTGAGCTTTGATCGTGCCACTGTACTCCAGCCTAGGCAACAGAGACCACATCTCAAAATAAAACAAAATTTAAACCAAAAATAGGCAAAAGAACCAAAACCTGTCAGAGGTATATGCTTTATGTGATTTTTAAAATTCCTATTCACAATAAATGCTTTTATTAAACTCATATAAAATATTAAACACAGCCTAAAATGTACAGGGAAAATAGCTCGAACACATCTTGGTGAGCCTGTCTTACCACGGAGAAGATGGTCAAGAACACTCGCTAACCCACCTTCTCTTGTTTTGACTTGGCAATGAGCTCTTCAATCAGCTCCTTCCGAGACTTGGGTTTCCCCTGCTCCGCGCCTTCCTGTTGAGTCTTCTTGTGAAGGAGCCCGCCGCCGCCTCCGAAGTGGGCAGCAGTCAGCTCAGCTAGGACGAAAGGCAGAAACCCCCGTGAAGCCCAGTCCCGGTGTGGGAAGCGTTTCCTTAGCACTCTGCCAGCGCTTCCCCCACAGTGCTCTGGAAAATTCCATATTTGAGAAAAAAAATGCTCACACGCAACAGCCTGGCCTGAGACCACAGGCACAATGGCACTTGAGAAATACCCAAGGTAAGCCACTCTGAGAAAACCCAGACCCATTACACTCCCAACTGGCTATAACCCAAGTGGCTGGAAACACCGAGCACCTATTTTTGATTGTGCTGGTTCTAGTGAAGACTGGCAAGCCCAGAGCAAGCTGGCTCCAGGGTCTTGGTGGGGGCGTCACCTAGGATCAGTGGCACAGTCTGTGTCCCTCCCAGCTCCCTGGGCAGGGCCTGGAGACTCCAAAGCCCTGAGCTAAGAGCAGGAGCAGGAATCATCTACCAGGGCCACCGATCTTCAGTCTGCCCTACTCACTAGGGCGGAAGAGAAATTAAACATTGTAGGAAACATCACATTTGGAATAAAAGAAACCTTTAAAAATCCAATTTCTCATATGAAAAAAAGAGGCTCAGATGGGAAATGATACATCCAAAGGCCCACATCATAACAGAAACAAATGTTAAGATGGTTTCTCCAGCTTGGGCCTCCAGCATGCCAGCAGCTCCCTGACCAGCAGGTCCCTAGCCTGGTGCCTGCCTGGGCTCCCCACCTCCACTCCCTTCTCAACCCCCTCTCTCTCCTTTCTCTTCATCCCTCTCTGACTCTCCCCCGCGTCTCCTCTGAAATGCCGTGTTGCCTGAGTGATGGGTCAGTTCTCAGTCTTCCTCTCACTACCAGCAGTGCTCAACACATTCACCACTCCTAGAAAAGCTTTCTCTTCTTGGCTTCTAGCCCAACCCTGCCACCAGGGCCTCACTGTCTCCTCTTCTCCAACTCTTCAGGTCGCAGTTCCTGCTGTCTGTCCTCTAACTACTCGTATTCCCTTGGCAGCCTCATTCAGTCTCTGTGCTGACAGCATCCAGTTCCTGTCTTCAGCCTGCATTCTCCCTGAACTTGACTGCACCTCCAGCACTGCACCGTGGATGTCTAGCAGGCATTTCAAACTCCCCCCAAACCCATCTATCCCACAGTCTTCTCATCGCAACAAATGGCAATTCTATCTTCCCAGGTGCTTAGGCCACACACCCTTGGAGTCGTCCTTGATGCCTGTCTCCCACACCTGTATCCAGTTTGCTGGGAAATCCCATTGGCCTTGTCTTGTCACACTATGCGATTCCTTGGCTCCAATACCCTGACTCCTTTTCTCAAGTAAAAGCCAAAATCTTGGTCAGGCATGGTAGCACACACCTGTAGTCCCAGCTAGTCTGGAGGCTGAGATGGGAGGATTGCTTGAGCCCAGGAAGCCAAGGCTGCAGTGAGCCATGGTCATGCTACCACCCTCCAATGAGGCTGAACAAGACGCCTCAATGGCATGTGCTGCCCTTTCCTGCTTTTTCCTCCACAGCACTTCCACCTTTGATCAGACAGCATAATTTGGTGACATATTTGTTTAATGTTTGGGTCTCCCCATACAATGTGAGCTGAAGGAGGGCACAGCTTTCTGTTTTGACACTGCCATTTCTCTGGAACCGAGAACAGTGCCTGGCACATAAACCAGTATCGGTAAATGAATGAATGAATGATTCCTGATTTCCAGAAACTAATGATTTCCTTCCTGGAAAACTAAGCATATCAGAAAACACTATTTAGTACCCTAGTAATCCAAGGTCGATCACGCTATTTTCTTTTTTTTTTTTTAACTTTTATTTTAGGTTTGGGGGTACATATGAAGGTTTGTTACACAGGTAAACTCATGTCATGGGGGTCTGTTGTACAGATCATTTCATCACCCAGGTACTAAGTCCAATGGTGATCTTTTCTGCTCCTTTCCCTCCCTCTCTAGATCCCCATGCCTGCTGTTTCCGTCTTTGTGTTCAAGAGTTCTCATCATTTAGCTCCCACTTAGGAGTGAGAAAGTGTGGTATTTGGTTTTCTGTTCCTGAGTTAGTTTGCTAAGGATGATGGATGGCCTCCAGTTCCATTCACGTTCCCACAAAAGACATGATCTCATTCTTTTTTATGGCTGCATACTATTCCACGTTATATATGTACCATCATAATAGTTTCTTAAAAGATGAGCAAAATGCCAACTAATAAGCTTGTATTAATTATATAAAAGACTCAGAAAAGGATTATTAAAAAAAAAAATCCTCCCTTAATGAGTTTGTATTAGGATTTGGTTAGAAAGATTTTTTATGTATCTATTTATTTGAAAGTCCAAAGAGTATATTTTACAGTAGGTGAAATGTCTGTATTCAGTGTAAAACAGCACACAGCAGCTACAATTTAGGAGTCAGGCTACTTGGGATTTGAAGCCCCGCCCCCTCTGGCTACGAAGCCTGAGCAAGTACCACAAACTCTCCTCCTTAGTCTCAGCTTCTGCAGTGGTAAAGTGCTCAAGGGGTGGTTTTTAAGATGAAATTCTCCTAATCTAAGAGAACAGATCATGTGACAGTTGAACAAAACAGAATTTGTCTCCTCATGACAAATTCAGTGTATTTATTTTCACATGTAAGAGGTTTTTCTTTTATAAAAATTACCTGGGTTTTGGTGAGCTCATAATCAAAATCAAAGGACAGGAAATCAGGAATGAATAGCTGAATTGCCAGGACCTGTTACTGGGAGAAACTGAGTCCTACTTCTCCCCTAGTCACGGGCGCACCACGGCGCCTCCCCTAGTCACGGGAGCACCACGGCGCCTTCTCTAGTCCGCGGCGCACCACGGCGCCTCCTGCCAATAAGGTGAATGCCACTCGCCCAACTCACACCAAGGCAGTTACCTCCACTCTCAGGGAATTAGGATCTCCCCAGGAAGCACGTTTTACAGCTAAGGGTCCACAAGAAGTCTTGAACAATGAAAAGAGCAAAGAGAAAGGCACGGAGGTTAAAATAACTGGCCATTCTCTTCACGCCTGTGAAGCCGAGCAGCGGCGGGGTCTCCTCCCGGTGTGCTGCAGATGGCAGGTTCTGCACCACATGTTTGCTGCCCTAACTCCTAAGCCTTTTGCCCCTTGGATTAGCCAAATATCAGAAGGCAGCCCCAGGTTTTAATGCCTTAACTTTCACACACTAACAAGACACAGCTTTTAGAGTCAGTTTTAGATTTGTACACCTTTGTTCTGAAGACACCGGAAAATGGGACCTACTCTAACAAGAAATGTCAAGTAGTTGATGTCATGACTGCAACCTTATACACAGGGTTCAAGACAGTCCTGAACTGAATCTTAAGACTCTTAACATTATTTAAGGCCAAATTTTATCTGTTTCATGTTGTTATCCTCAGATACGAGGCTCAATATGATTTTCCTCAAACTGCTATAATTCCACAGTAGGTACAGGCTAAAGGAACTCCATCAATACCACTGGTACAAATATTAGGCTGGGATTGATAAAGTGGGGTGAGCAAAGTAGTGCATTCAGTGAGCCACCTGGAGTCAGTGACGTGGGTTCTCCCCACAGCTTTTTTTTCTTAAAAAAAAAAAAACAAAAAAACATAAAAACTGTCACCTGCGAAACTTGTGGAGAGGTTAATGATCAGTAAAACTTTCACGCAATAACTTTCTCTAGTCTCTAAGAGCAGAAGGTCCAACAAGGAACAGGCTCTCCCTGGCTCCACGCCCACAGGCCCGTGCAGAGCACCCCAGCCTCACCAGACAACGCTCCTCGATCCTCAGCATCGCTGTCACTGTCCACAATGTCATTATGCTTCTCGATGTCTGCCAAAGACTGGCCATAATGAGTCAATTCTTCATCTTCATTTAGGTTGTAGATGCTTTTTTTCTCATGATGTCGCTGACAGAAGAAAAAAAAAAGGTTTCCTAAAATTACCACTTCCAATTCACAGCAAAAAAAAAAAAAAAAAAAAGATATATATATATATTTCCATTATATTTGAAATATGACAATGAATCCTAAGCAGCCTTAAAGAGTATTCTGGGTCAACTAAGCAATGATTCACGATTCAGACAGAAACGGAACTCATGAAGGGGAATTCTTTTTTTTTTTTTTTTTGAGATGGAGTCTTGCTCTGTCCCCCAGGCTGGAGTACAGTGGCGTGAATTGGGCTCACTGCAACCTCTGACTCCCCAGTTCAAGCAATTCTCCTGCCTCAGCCTCCTGAGTAGCTGGAATTATATGCATGTGCCACCATGCCTGGCTAATTTTTGTATTTTTAGTAGATATGGGGTTTCATCATGTTGGCCAGGATGGTCTCGATCTCCTGACCTCGTGATCGACCTGCCTCAGCCTCCCAAAGTGCTGGGATTACAGGCGTGAACCACCACGCCTGGCCTCATTGAGGGCAATTCTTAAATAAGCCCAGGGCCCAGTTTCCACTCTAGCCATGCTGCTCAGGCCACTTGCTCTCTACCCAATGGAGCTGAAGGCAGCAGCTCAGCTGAGAACTCCTGTGCACACTGCTGCCATGTAGTAGAGTTAAGGGATTTATCCATTCAGCTAACATGTGCAGAAGAAGCTGCTTCTCCTTTGGCCTAGTCAGATAAGGCACAGGAATCAAGGGCTATCCCCTGGACCTTCCAAGTGCCCAGGAACATGCACAATGTGCAGAATCAGCCTTCTCCTTGGGCTTGACTTCCCTGTGCAATGTACAGCAAAAACCCTCCTCCAGTTTCTTTCCATACCTGCTGTTCCAGAGCAAACCTCTTCATCATCTTCTCCTCGGGGCTCATGCTGCTGTTGTATTCTCCGAAGCGTTTATCTCTGAATACATTGGACTTATCCCTTTCTTTGTACTCCTTTAGTAAAGTCTGTGTACGCTGGAGAACAGGTCAGAAAACAATCTCACAAAAAACTCTTGTGATTTCCACTACAGGGGACATCAGAACAGTGCATACTTTAAAGTTCAGGGCTATGCAGTGATATCAAAGTTCACACACAAGCTGCTTTCATCCATGACAGGCTTTCTCTACTAGTGACAGAATTCTGAGAAGAGCAAACAACTCTCAGTGATAATGGGGCAATCACTTCTTTTCCTCTTTAAGAGTCTATCGGTGCCCAAAGGAAGGGTAAACAAAAGCACACTAGCCAAGCTCAAGGCAGGAACGGCTCCCTCAGCCATAACAGCTGCCTTAAGGTTTAAGGATGTGTGCACTTTACGCCAGAATCTTTTGGAAAAGTGGAAATGGGTTTAGACTCTTTCCATCATAGAGGAGTGTGGGGAAAAGAGAGAGAGATCAGCCTGTTACTGTGTCTATACAGAAAGAAGTGGACATAAGAGACTCCATTTTGTTCTGTATTTGAGATGCTGTTCATCTGTGACCCTACCCCAACCTTGTCCTTGCAAGAGACATGTGCTGTGGTGACTCAAGGCTTAATGGATATTGGGCTGTGCAGGATGTGCTTTGTCAAACAAGTGCCTAAAGGCTGCTTGCTGGTTAAAGGTCATCACCATTCTCTTAATCTTAAATAGAAGAAAAGCATTTGTCTCCTGCCCATCCCTGGGCAATGGAACATCTCCGTGTAAAACCCGACTGTATGCTTTGTTTACTGAGCAAGGAGAAAACTGCCTTTAAGAATAAGGTGGAACTTGCTGGAGCAATGCTGCTGAAAGGTTTATAGAGAGTTTGCATATGCATCTCAAGGCACAGCATTTTCCTTTAAACTTATTCATGTCACAGGGATTTTTTGTTCATATGTCTTACTGCTGATTTCCTCCCTACAATGATCCTATTGTCCAGCCACTCCCTTATCTTTTTGATGGTAAAGATAATTATCAATAAATACTAAGGGAACTCAGAGACCAG
>NW_016825829.1:713409-732070 GCF_001698545.2 Rhinopithecus bieti | reverse complement strand
GAATGTGAGCGTGGGGCAGGAGGGAGGGAGAATGTGGTGACTTGGTCACTGCCACTCTGGTTCCAAGTTCTGTTTCAGGAGGGGACAGGCCAGATTTTGCTCCAGACATAGGTCACTTCCCCAGGGTTGGAAATGAATTTAAAGGCTAAGAAACCCACATTTAAGGTCAAAACCAGGAGCTGGAAGAGGAGGAAAGGAGAGTGGAAGGGGTTAAGAAGCAGCTGGGCAAGAGCAGAAGATGCTCCAGCAGGGACAGAAGCACACCTTGGCCCTCCTTTCCATTTACAGCACATTCCATCTGGAGAGGTCAACCGCAGTATTCATCATGTGGACAGGAGAAAAGGATGTAAAAAAACCATTTCTCTTATCTCACTTTGAAATGTGAAAGTGCTATTATTACACTTAAAATGCATGAAAAACCCCTCTGCTGCCTGAAGAGTAGGAAACCATCCATTAGTTCAATAAACACTTCCAAAGGCAATTTTCGTCGTTTTCTTCAAGAATGTTTCAAAAACCAATTTCTTTCAATGAGACATGCTGAATGATTAATCCCTAGTAACTTCCTACCGTGGCAGTGCTAAACAAAAAAAACCGTGGCAGTGCTAAACAATGTTTGCTAGAAACACCTTTGGGGGCAGGAGCGGTGGCGCACGCCTGTAATCCTAGCACTCTGGGAGGCTGAGGCAGGCGGATCACAAGGTCAGGAGATCGAGACCATCCTGGCTAACACGGTGAAACTCCGTCTCTACTAAAAATACAAAAAAAATTAGCCAGGCGTGGTGGCGGGTACCTGTAGTCCCAGCTACTCGGGAGGCTGAGGCAGGAGAATGGCATGAACTCGGGAAGTGGAGTTTAGAGTAAGCTGAGACTGCGCCACTGCACTCCAGCCTGGGCGACAGAGTGAGACTCCGTCTCAAAACAAAACAAAACAAAACAAAAAAAAAACAACCTTGGGTACAATTTCCTGAACCAGAGTCTAAAGACAGCTAGTGTCTCCAGACAGACCAGAGGGCTCCATCACCGTCGCCCGTTTTCTCCACTTCTGTTAGGAGTCATTCCAGAGCGGGATCCTGCTGGGTGCTGACAGTGAACCATACACAGTACTGATCAGGTTAAGCTCTCTGAACCTTCACCATTCTTTTTTTTTTTTTTTAAAGAAGTCTCACTCTTGTCCCCCAGGTTTGAGCGCAATGACTTTATCTCGGCTCACTGCAACCTCCACCTCCCAGGTTCAAACGATTCTCCTGCCTCTGCCACCCAAGTAGCTGGGACTAAGGTGCCAGCCACCACACCTGGCTAATTTTTGTACTTTTTAGTAGAGACGGGGTTTCACCACGTTGGCCAGGCTGGTCTTGAACTCCTGACCTCAGATGATCCGCCTGCCTCGGCCTTCCAAAGTGCTGGGATTATAGGTGTGAGCCACCACGCCTGGTCACCTTCACCATTCTTTATCTGCAGAGTAAAAATTTAAAACAGGCTGGGCGTGGTGGCTCACACCTGTAATCCCAGCACTTTGGGAGGCTGAGGCAGGTGGATCACGAGGTCAGGAGATCGAGACCATCCTGGCTAACACAGTGAAACCCCGTCTCTACCAAAATACAAAAAATTAGCCAGGCGTGGTGGTGGGTGCCTGTAGTCCCAGCTACTCAGGAGGCTGAGGCAGGAGAATGGCGTGAACCCGGGAAGTGGAGCTTGCAGTGAGCCGAGATCACGTCACTGCACTCTAGCCTGGGCGATAGCGAGACTCTGTCTCAAAAGAAAAGCAAAAGTAAAACATCTCACCATTTAAATCACAAGGTCTAGCTGGCAATCAGATGGGAGCACATTACATGTGCTGGCCTGTACTACTTGATAAAGTCTGTATGGACAGAAGCTGCTTACATGCTACACTGATATATATATATATATTTTTGTAGACGGAGTCTCACTGTGTCGTCCAGGCTTTTGAGTGCAGTGGCGCAATCTCGGCTCACTGCAACCTCTGCCTCTTGGGTTGAAGCAATTCTCCTGCCTCAGCCTCCCAAGTAGCTGTGATTACAGGGGCATGCCGCCACGCCCGGCTCATTTTCTTGTATTTTTAGTAGAGACAGGGTTTCACGGTGTTGACCAGGCTGGTTTCAAACTCCTGAGCTTAGGCAATCCGCCTGCCTTGGCCTCCCGCCTGCCTTGGCCTCCCGAAGTGCTAGGATTACAGGCACGAGCCACTGAACCCGGCCTACACTGAGAAGACTTCTGAGGCCTGTCCCTGCAGAGGAAGAGAGGGTCACTGGTTTCTAGCAGGAAGGAGGTAGATGGGGCAGGTATCGGCCATCTCGGCCTCTAAAAACATAAGTTCTCGGCCGGGCGCGGTGGCTCAAGCCTGTAATCCCAGGACTTTGGGAGGCCGAGACGGGCGGATCACGAGGTCAGGAGATCGAGACCATCCTGGCTAACACGGTGAAACCCCGTCTCTACTAAAATACAAAAAAACTAGCTGGGCGAGGTAGCGGGCGCCTGTAGTCCCAGCTACTCGGGAGGCTGAGGCAGGAGAATGGCATAAATCCGGGAGGCGGAGCTTGCAGTGAGCTGAGATCCAGCCACTGCACTCCAGCCTGGGGGCGACAGAGCGAGACTCCGCCTCAAAAAAACCAAAACAAACAAACAAAAAAAACATTAGTTCTCATCATCTGGAATATGATTCTATGGGTAAATCTTAGTGAAGAACAGCCCTTAGGCTATAAATACGTAATATGAGTTATTCTACATTATTCTGATTCTCTTTCTTTCTTAAACTATATAGATGTTGTGACATCATGTGGAATTTATGGCATAAAATAGGGATAATAACAGTACTTCCCCCTCATAAGGGTGAGGATTAAATGTAAACCGCTTGGCACAAGGCCTGACCAACTGTAAGGGACCAGTAACTACATTAATAACATAGTTACCGATTAACAACTACATTCATATAACTTATTTTATAAATTATTTCAGAAATAAGGAAACTGAGGCACAGCTATAAAGCAACGTCCTGAGACTGGCACCTGGGGGCTGCCCCCTTCCTGCCAGACTTGAGTGCCTCAGAGTACTACAACCGACCAGAGGGGAGAAGCCAACTGAGACAGCCCACTTACTTCTAAGGGAACAGCCCACTCGAAAAGAGCCAGGCCTCCTACGCCGGCCTCACATGCCCCCACAGGTGTTATCAAGCTCACAGTCAACTGGACGACCTGCTGTCCCTCAGACAGCTGCAAGCGCCACACCTCACCACACCGGGACAATCTGCCTTTGCCTCTGTGTCCTCTGCCCACCCTGGGACCATGAACAGCTCACTCCCTTTGCGAAACTTGACTGTAAGTCCCTCTAGGAAGAATTTTCGGACTTTCCTGTTACCCTTTTTCCTGACTGTGATCTCCTAAGGCACTCAGGTTCCACTTCTGATTTCTTCAAATATTTGTTCCTACCATGGGCCAAGCATTGGAGGTCCAAAAAGGAGCAGCAATTCGCCCCCCCCCCCCCCACCCCGTCCCAGGCCTTCAGCAAAGAGCAGGGAGGTGGATCTGCTCAATACCAGAAGTTTGAGCAACCTGTCCTATTTGGGCTACATAGCTTGGGTGGTGAACCTGAGCCTGCCCTTTAGAGACTTTGGGAGCTAAGGCAGACCTTTTGGACAAACTGAGTTGCAAGAGGCGAAGCAAGGACAACAGCCGGACTGTGCGGGGCTCGAACAACAAGCCAAGAAGGCTAAGAATAACAGTATTTAGAGAACACTTGCTATGTGCTCTATGTGCTATCTTACTTAATTCTCATACGTCACCACAAGGGGTAGGATGTATATTATCTCTACTTCAGAAATGAGAAAACTGAGGTTTCAGTGGTGAAGACAAATGTGTCTATTCTAGGGACCACACTACCTTATTCTCCCACCCCTGCCTGTTGGGGTGTGTAATGAGGGACTCTTTCCGAAGTCAGCTGTAAGTCTATCCTGCCTCTTACGCACTCTGTCGTCGTCGTGCAGTAAGGATATTTGATTTAAATACCATCCAGCTTGCACACTCTGATGGAATAGGGACCAGGAGCTCATGAAGGCAGGGGCAAGTTTTCTTTACCTTTATCTCCCAGAACCTAGAAGCGAGGTCAAACAGAAGCGCTCGGGGGAGCAAGAAGGCTCTCTAGACATTGAAATGTGAATGCATGCCCAGCCCTTACCAGTTGTGTGACCTTAGGAAATTCACTTGTCCTTTCTGTGCCTTAATTTTTTCACCAACCTACTAATCTATGTTCCTCAGTGAAAATTTAAAAAAAAAAATTATATTAAAAAAACTAGGAAGCAATGAGTTTCCACAGAGTTACTTCCCAAGGAACAAGGTCACGCGCTTCAGGGGAGAGCCGATCAAACATCAAACGGAGCATCCCACACAGCCCCTACCCGCCGTCCCTAAACCAGAGGAGCTCAGAGTAAACGCGGGTTAACCAGCAGCTGTCCAGGGCGCCGCCCGAAGTGACCGACTCCTCCTGACCCGGTTGGAAGAGTCACCGAAATAATACGAATGCAGGGTCTTCAGGAGAGCGATAGTTTCTAGGTCACTCCAGCTCAGAGAACAGCAGAGGCTTCCGAACCATAAAGTCAGTCCCGTGACTATACAGTCACGGCCTCCGCCGCTCAACGAGGAAACCGACGCACCGAGAAGGACGCAGCCGGTCCGAGAGCAGCATGGGGCCCAGATCCTGCCGTCCGGCTCCCCCTGCGCCCCCCGCTTACCTTCCTGAGGGCCCGCGCGCGAGACACCCCGGGCAGCCCCACGTCGTGGCGCGTCTTCCGGCCCAGGATCTGGAACTTCTGCCTGTTGACTTTCACCTCGAATGGATTGGAGTTGGCCTTCGCCGGGCCCCCTCGCGCTCCCGCCGGCGTCCCGGAGGTCTTCCTTCGCGCCCCGACCTTCTTGGCCTTCCCCATGGCGAGCGTTCCGCTGCGCCCAAGGCGCCGAGACCCGAAGAGAGACGCGGCGCGTACCACCCCGAGACACGTGCCGGGCAGCGGAACTGCCTCCCGGCCTCGTCTCGCGAGAATAGCGCATCACCTCCGAGCTCGCGAGAGGTAAACACCGCGGCCGCAGGCTTCTGCTCGGCTCACACGCCGACAGGCTTAGCGACTACCACTCCCAGCAGGCCACGCGCCGCGGCCCGCCGTGTACTCTTGGCGCAGGGCCTTCTGGGAGCTGTAGTGCCCGCGCGCGGCGGCGAGGGGCGCTGCCTCTTTAGCTAAGCCGTTAGCGCCCAGCCCGCCCGGGTGCGGGTCGCGGGCGGCGGCGGCGGCACCCCTGCCAGTGAGCCCTTGTCCGAAGTGGGCCACGGCATTGACTCGGGGCTGCCCGGGGACCAGGCACTGAGGAGGAAGCTGCGCGCGCGAGGCGAGGGTGATGGGGCCGAGAAGAACCGGGGCGATATAGCGCGGCAGCGGTGACAGCTGGGATCCGCCGCGGTCGGGTTGCCCCCTCCCCTCGCCCCGACCGCTCCCCTGCTGGTGAGGGCCGGCGGAGGCGGCGGCGGCGGCGGCGCCCCTGGTGGCAGTGGTGGTGGTGGCGGTAGCGGGGCAGCCCCCCGGGATCGTGTCCGGGGCTCGAGGAGTGGGTGGCGCCCGGAGAGCTATGCGCGGGGGCGGCGGCGTCTCCTCCTGTTCCGCCTTCTCAGTCTTCTCCTCCTCAGTCTCATCGGTCCCGCAGAATCCGCCGGCGGAGGCGGCGGCGGAGGCGGCGGCGGCGCCGGCGCCAGGACACGGAGCTCGAGAACATCATGGCCAACTCGCTGCTGCTGAAAGCGCGTCAAGGTGGGTGTGCGGCAGGCGCCCTCGACCTCCCCTGGAGAACCCCGAATCCAGGAGCTGGCCCCACTGAAGGAACCTGACATCCCCGGAGAACCCCGATTTCCCTGGAGAGCCCCAACACCTCCCATTGGGGGAACCCAGATCTGCACGGAGCCAGAGCCGGGGTCTGTGCAGTGTGGTCAGGCTGCCTTGGCCAGGTCCCGAGCTCGCGTCTCCTGGTCCAGATGAGAGAAGTCTGCGCTTTGCTCTTCTTAGTCTTGCCCCGTGTCCTTGTCCTGTGACCTCGGTGACAGTGTTGCTTCAGGATGGGGCAGGCAGTGTCCTGCTCGTGTTGGACAACCTGTCCCACCGAAAAAGAACGGCGTCTTTATGGTCTTAAGGGGGACAAAGAAGAGCAGCCTGGGAACTACTCTGGGTGAGAACCTTCCGATAGTGATTATAGGGCAATGTTATTTTTCACATAACTGCTTGGTTTTGAGGTTTGATCTGAGGCTTTATGGCATGTCAAGTGTGCTTTAGCACGACATGGTGACAAATGGACAAGTTGGCAAAAATTCAGCCTTTTATCATTATTAAAGCGAGGCAGAAATTTAAAAATAATAAGTACTGCATTCATTCACTCCAAGAAAAGTAAAAGCCAAGGCCCAGAATGTGGCAAGGCAGGGGTTAAAAAGAAAAACACAACAAGTTTTCTTTTGCTTAGCAAGCTCACTTCAAGGACAGTTATAAGATAACGCTGTTCCAAGGCCGGGCGCGGTGACTCACGCCTGTAATCCCAGCACTTTGGGAGGCCGAGGTGGGCGGATCACGAGGTCAGGAGATCGAGACCATCCTGGCTAACACAGTGAAACCCCATCTCTACTAAAATACAAAAAAATTAGCTGGGCGTAGCAGCGGGCGCCTGTAGTCCCAGCTACTCGGGAGGCTGAGGCAGGAGAATGGCGTGAACCCGGGAGGCGGAGCTTGCAGTGAGCCGAGATCGCGCCACTGCACTCCAGCCTGGGGCAGAGCGAGCCTCCATCTCAAAAAAAAAAAAAAAAACCCTGTTCCAGAAGTCAAAACCAAAGAAATAGGCTCCAGACACCCCCCTTACGGAGCAGGGGTGAAGTTAAAAAAAAAAAAAAAATGGACGAATGTCTGTATTTAGCCAGCTTTTGTTTTTTTCTTTCATCGCAGCTACAAGGCCAGCAGCTATGCAAGGCCACAAGTTATGCCAAGTCATCAGTTATGCTATAGATGATGTGACCTGTGATTATATGATTAACTGCCTTTGTTTGGCTTCTGTAAGTTTGCTTATACAAATCCTGCTCAGTCTTTGTTCAAGGCTCAACTTTTTGGATGTGAATCCACTGAGCTGGTATGCACCTTAAAATAAATATCCTCCTGTTTTCACCCATCCTGGTCTCTCTAGTCCTCTGCCTCCCGCCACAAAAGCATCAGTTGGTCCAACCCTTCAGCGGGAGAACCCCGCAATCCTCTCTCTCGGACCTCATGTCTCCCTTGCTTGCCTCTCAAGAGAGCTAGTGACAGAGCTTCGGACCTCAAGTCCCCCTGTGCCAGCCACAGTAGTTCTTCACACCACGTCACTCTTACGGAATTGCTGATTTCCTCTATTTCCTTGTGTGATGGAGAAGCTCTGCTTGGATTTTGTGCTCCAGGACAGGGTAAATGCCGACTGAAGATGTGACACCAGCCAGCGCTGCATACTTAAAGGACAATCTGGAGCCGAAGGTGGCAGCCACACTTGTAGTCCCAGCTACTCTGGAAGCTGAAGTGGAAGGCTTGCTTGGGCCCAGGAGAGTCCAGCCTGGGCAAAAGAGCAAGACCATCTCTTTAAAAAAGTCTGAAACAAAGACTTCATCTTCTCAGTATTTTTATGCACCAACTCACACTATTTTGAATAGAAGAACTGAGAACGGGTGGGACGAGAATGGGATCTTTTTCCCTTAAGACAATCAGGGAGTCCCAGAGCAGTATGCGTTCTCAGCAGCCATTTTCAGTGGAGCACTTGACTGTGCCTCTTGTCCCTCACTCTGAACTCCAAATTGGTCATGGAAGAGAATCATCCTTCGTGGAAGTCAGATTGACGCTAAACCAGTTTTCTTTTTACACTACCTATCTGCATGTAACTTACAAAAAGGAATTATACCAACCCGCCTTCCTTATAATGCAGCAGAGATCAGATAATGAGGTAAATGTAAGTGCTCTATAAATACTAAATAATATAAAACCAGATTCTGCCACAAAGCCTGGGACCACAGTGATAGTTTGAAAAATGAAAGTTTTGGCCAGGCGCAGTAGCTCACGACTGTAATCCCAGCACTTCGGGAGGCCAAGGCAGGCGGATCACGGGGTCAGGAGATCAAGACCATTCTGGCTAACAAGGTGAAATCCTGTCTCTACTAAATATACAAAAGTTAGCCAGGCATGGTGGCAGGCACCTGTAGTCCCAGCTACACGGGAGGCTGAGGCAGGAGAATGGCGTGAACCCGGGAGGTGGAGCTTGCAGTGAGCCAAGATTGTGTCATGCGCTCCAGCCTGAGTGACAGAGCGAGACTCTGTCTTGGGGAAAAAAAAGAAAGTTTTAATTTTTTCCCTGAAATATCTCATATTAACTTCGTGGTAGTGTGATTATGAGGTCTGTCCCCATTGAGTGAGAGTATTTGCTCCTGTAGTCAGAAAGAGTCATTATGTACAGCTTGATTAATGGTTAGAGAAGTTGAATATATAATATTAGAAATACATGGATCCATGCTGAGTGTTGGTTATAATTTAGGGCTTTTTTCCAAGTTGATGACTGGGTTTGTTACTTTAAAGTATCTCCCAGGATGTACCAGGAGGTGTCTTGTACATATAACTTCATGGACAGCTCCTTGTTTAACTTCTCTGGCTCATGTACTAGAAAATTAATCTTTGAAATGAATGAACATAGCACAAGAGTTATATTCTGGTCCTGAGAAGTACAATGTTGATTTAATATTTTTAGTGAATCCAGTCATTTCCTGGATTTATTGCAAATAGAATCAGTCAGTCTCCATCCCCCCTCCCTCTCTGGTCCTTGCTTGCTATGGTCTGAATGTTTGTGTTCCCCCAAAATTCTTATGTTGAAATCTTCACTACAAAGGTGATGGAATTAGGAGGTGGGGCCTTTGGAAGGTGATTGGGTCATGAGAGTGGAGCCCTCATGAATGATATTAATGCCTTTATAAAAGAAACTGGAGAGACATCCCTCACTCCTTCCACCATGTGAAGGACACGAAAGAAGGTGCTGGCTATGAATCAGAAACTGGGCCCTCACCAGACACCAAATCTGTTTTGATCTTGAACTTCTTAGCTTCTAGAACTGTGAGAAATAAATTTCTGCAATTTATAAGCTACTCAGTTTATAGTATTTTGTTAGAACAGCTTGAACAGACTAAGACGGTCTAAACAGAGATTGTTAGAACCTTTCTCCTTTCAGGAATGTTGGCAGATGATGCTACACTGAAAGCGTTTGTGTGTCACTCTGCCAGGGACATGACGAAAGTGTGAAATGATCATATTGGGTTGGTCTTTTTGTTTCGTTCTGTTTTGAAACAGAGTCTCACTCTGTTGCCCAGGCTGGAGTGCAGTGGTGCGATCTCAGCTCACTGCAACCTCTGCCTCCTGGGTTCAAGTGATTCTCCTGCCTCAGCCTCCCAAGTAGCTGGGACTATAGGCAAGCGCCACCACGCCCGGCTAATTTTTGTATTTTTAGTAGAGACAAGTTTTTGCCATGTTGCTCAGGCTGGTCTCGAACTCCTGACCTCAAGTGTTTCGCCCACCTCGGCCTCCCAAAGTTCTGAGATTACAGGCGTGAGCCGTTGCACCCGGCCCATATTGGGTTTTTGTTGGTGTTTTGTTTTATTTTTTTCCTTGATGTAATTCATAGGTTCATAGATCATATTGTTAATGCATATGAAAACAATTTTTTTTTTTGACATTGTTTCACTCTTGTTGCCCAGGCTGGAGTGCGATGGTGCAATCGCAGTCTCGCAATCTTGGCTCACCACAACCTCTGCCTCCCAGGTTCAAGCAATTCTCCTGCCTCAGTCTCCCAAGTAGCTGGGATTACAGGCATGTACCATGACGCCTGGCTAATTTTGTATTTTTAGTAGAGACGGGTTTCTCCATGTTGGTCAGGCTCGTCTCGAACTCCAGATCACAGGTGATCCGCCCACCTCGGCCTCCCAAAGTACTGGGATTACAGGCGTGAGCCACTGTGCCCTGTTTTTTTTTTTTTTTTTTTTTTAATTTAGGATTTTTTTTCCCTGTATAATATTGTTTGTTAAGCAACTTATAACTTTTATGTTTTAAATAAGCTTAAATTATTTCACATCATGCTTCTGAGGAGACTTTAAACACCATCTTATCTCTTGGAGAAATTGAAAACACAAATGCAGACAAGAATACGTGATACGTGCATTTAATGTGGGTTTTGGTCTTATCCCAATTCTGTTCCGATTTCAGGCTGTGGTGTTATTTAGCAGTTTCTTTAACACCTGCAGCATAGTTGATATACCTATTACTATTAATGCTGTCTCTTGCTGAGGCTTCCTCCCTAGAACTTTTGCTAACTTAAGCAAATAGGAAATTTATGGAAAAGATATTGGGTAGCTCAAAGAATCAAAGTAAGAACCTAATAATCAGGGTGGAAAGAACGGGAGCCGAGACCCACTCATTCATTCATTCATTCATTCATTCATTTGGCAGATGTGTGCTCAGAATGTTCCAGGTGCTGTGCCTATAGCAATAAACAACATACTCAGAAATTCCTGCCATTCTGGAGACCACATTCTTATAGGGGAGGCAGTCTTGAGACACATAAATAAGTGGCATATTAGTAAGTGGTGAGTGCCAAGGGAAACTACAGCAGGGATGGGGGTAGGAAGCACCCAGGTGGCATTGGTAGTTGCAGTTTCAGATAGTTTTAGACAGGGGGCTACTGATTGATAGTCAGGTCTCAACTGTCACTCCTGTGACACAGCGGATATCTTTTTATTTTATTTATCTGATTTTGCCTGTGAATTTCATGATTCTTAGCCTGGGAGAATTTCATGATTCTTATCCTGGGAGACAGCACCAATTGGCTTGCTTGGCTCTGGCTCCCTCCCTGCATCCGTGGCTGGGGGGAACCAGGCAACTGGACTGACAGTCGCAGCAAGACGTACACCGTGGGGGAGAAGTAAGGGAGGGGCTGCAGAAGAAACCAACAAAGGGCCACTGCAAGGGCCTGTTTCTTTGACATAGTAAGCAGGCATCAGCCATATGCGCTAGGACAGTGGGGTAGCTAGGAGAACAAACAGGAAAGAGGAGATCAGAGAGATGCTAAAGGTAGAAGACAGCAGAGAATCCTCCAAGTTGCCTTTGAAGTTCCCCAGCTGAGGAAATTAAAAGAATGCTCTTTTTCTAGTCTCAAACTCCTGACCTGAAATGATCCACCCGCCTTGGCCTCCCAAAGTGTTGGGATTCCAGGTGTGAGCCACTGTGCCTGCCCAAATTTTCTTTTCTTTTCTTTCTTTTTTTAGGAGTTTTGCTCTTGTTGCCAAGGCTGGAGTGCAATGGCACAATCTCGGCTCACCGCAACCTCCGCCTCCTGGGTTCAAGTGATTCTCCTGCCTCAGCCTCCCAGGTAGCTGGGATTACAGGCATGTACCACTATGCCTGGCTAATTTTGTATTTTTTTGTACAAATGTACCTGTTGGTCAGGCTGGTCTCGAACTCCCAGCCTCAGGTGATCCACCGGCTTCGGCCTCCCGAAGTGCTGGGATTTACAGGCATGAGCCACGGTGCCCAGCCAATTTTCTTTGTTTTTTTTTTTTTTTTTTGAGATGGAGTCTCTCTCTCTTGCCCAGGCTGGAGTGCAGTGGCTGGATCTCAGCTCACTGCAAGCTCCGCCTCCCAGGTTTACGCCATTTTCCTGCCTCAGCCTCTTGAGTAGCTGGGACTACAGGTGCCCACCACCTCGCCCGGCTAGTTTTTTGTATTTTTTAGTAGAGACGATGTTTCACCATGTTCGCCAGGCTGGTCTCGATCTCCTGACCTCATGATCCGCCCATCTCGGCCTCCGAAAGTGCTGGGATTACAGGCTTGCGCCACCGCGCCTGGCCTGCCAATTTTCTTTTTTAAAGACAGGGTCTCACTCTGTTGCCCAGACTGAAGTGCAGGTGGGGCAGTCATAGCTACTGAAGCCCCAAAGCCTTGAACTCAGTGGCCAAGCAATGCTCCTGTCTCAGACTCCCAAGTGGCTGGGACCACAGGTATGCGCTGCCATGCCCAGCTAATTTTGTGTTTTTTGTAGAGCTGGGGTCTCACGGTGTTGCCCAGGCTAGTCTGGAACCCCTGGACTCAAGTGATCCTACCCTCCCACTTCAACCTCCCAAAGGGCTGGGATTACAGGGTGAACCACTATACCCGGCCTATTAGAATTTTCAACAGCATGTAAGATCAAGTTTTCTAGAAAGAGTTATAAACTTAATATTTCTTCTTATTTGTCAGATATTTGAAGTAATCTATGTAGTAGTCAGCCAAATTATTTCTCTGCCAAAAAAGGGTTACCCCATTCTCCCAAAATAATAATGTCTACCGTCTGTTACCATCATTGTGGTATAGCTAATTTGGGATGCTATCAATCAGCCAGGTTATTAGCAACCAGGTCAGTTTGGTTTTCTTATGTTTTCTACTTTTCTATAATGGATTTAAGTCAGGATTTTTATTTCTTGGTCAGTGAACCAAATATTGGGTTTAGTGGCTTTATGCTACTTTAGGACCAAAAATATCTATACACTGATACATAAAAGAATATTCTTGACCAGGCACGGTGCCTCATGCCTGTAATCCCAGCACTTTGGGAGGCCAAGGCGGGTGGATCATGAGGTCCAGATATCGAGACCATTTTTTAGTAGAGACGGGGTTTCACCGTGTTAGCCAGAATGGTCTTGATCTCCTGACCTCGTGATCCGCCCGTCTCAGCCTCCCAAAGTGCTGAGATTACAGGCTTGAGCCACCGTGCCTGGCCCATGAAGCCCTTTAAATGCTTCTCTCAGGTCATTTGCATAATGTTGTGGCCTATAGTAAGTACTCAATAAATAGCTGATGGATGAATGAATGAATGAATGAATGAGTAAGGATGAGGAAATGAGCAAGCTAGGCATGCCTGCATCTGAAGCAGAAGTGGCCCAAAAATGCAAGGAAAAGAAACTTGGCAGGAATAGCAGGAAGAAGAAAGGCGGAGGATGGTATTGCGTGAGTTTGCTAGGGCTGTGTGACAAAGTGATACAAACCTGATCTCTCCAGCAACAGACGTTTGTTGTCTCACAGTCTTGGAGGCCAGAGTGCAAGATCAAGTTGTGAGCAGAGCTGGTTCCTTCTGTGGGCTGTGAGGAAGAATCTGTCGCAGGCCTCTCTCCCAGCCTCTGCCGGCTCGCTGGCAGTCTGGTGTTCCCTGGCTTAGAGGTGCATCATTCTGGTCTGTCTTCATCTTCACGTGGCGTGCCCTCTGTGGGCTTCTCTGTGTCCGATTTTCCATTTTTATAAGGATATCAATCATGTTGGATTAGGGCGCACCCTGATGACCTAATTTTAACTTAATTACCTCTGTAAAGATCCCATCTCCAAATAAGATCACTTTCTGAGGCTTAGGGGCTAACTGGGGAATAGAACTCTAAC
The DNA here is from genome assembly GCF_001698545.2 of Rhinopithecus bieti. Taxonomy (NCBI): domain Eukaryota; kingdom Metazoa; phylum Chordata; class Mammalia; order Primates; family Cercopithecidae; genus Rhinopithecus; species Rhinopithecus bieti. The sequence continues at coordinate 718,581 of NW_016825829.1, read as the reverse complement.
ATACGTTTTTTAAGGCGGGATGAATTCAGCCTGTAACAAGTACCTTTGAAACAGATGAAGGCAGCCCATAGAGAGGATCCTTGGGCCTTCAAACACTGTGGCCCCGCTTTACTGCCTGCTTTTGGGGACCTCAAAAACTTAGAGGAATCCTCTGCCAGTTTTCAACCCAGTATGCTGCCCAAACTTTAGTGTCTGTGGATGGTCCTCCTTTGAAATGCCTGTGGCACTGCCGACCACCGTTGACCTCGCCATGGCCCCACGACTCATTGTACTCTGCCTTTTCTTGCTTGATTCTTCACCTTCTGGCCTGCTTGTCTTTACGTAGTATTGACAGCATAGCCGGCCCACCTGTGAGTGTGACTGGGCCCCGGCCAAACAGCGGGGGCGTGGAACCAGACCGCTGTGCTGTGCAGTGGAGACTTTTGGAACCGAGGACAGCTGAATGAGGGGTAGATTGGCTGCTAGCATTCACCAGCACGTGTACCCCAAACCTGCGGGGAGGGCCCCCCCCTTTAACCTGTGGCAGTCTGTCTCTTAGACCAAGCCAGGGGACCTCTTATAGCTGCAGTGTGCAGTGTGTGCTCCATGCCCCACCAGGTCTAGTCATATGTGGCGGGGGGCGGGGGTGAGGTGTTTAGGAGTGCACAGTGTGTGCACTGCTGTGTGTTTGTTATTTACTCTTTAAAAAAAAAATTACTTTGAGACAGGGCCTCACTCTGTCACCTAGGCTGGAGTGCAGCGGTGCAATCTCGGCTCTCTGCCATCTCTACCTCCCGGGTTCAAGCAATTCTCCTGCCTCAGCCTCCCAAGTAGCTAAGACTACAGGTGCCCACCGCCATCCCCAGCTAATATTTGTATTTTTTGTAGGGATAGGGTTTCACCATGTTGCCCAGGCTGGTCTTAAACTCCTGAACCCAAGTGATCTGCCCACCTCGACCTCACAAAGTGCTGGGATTACAGGCGTGAGCCAACGCACCTGGTCTTGTTATTTACTCTTCAAACAAGTGTGGGGTCAGTTAGGTGCTAGATGCTGAGTTCTCACCTCCACCACCTCACCAAAGCCATCCTTGCCATGTCCCAGGGATCCGTTCTTGGTCCTTGTCTTGCTGCCCCTGTGGGCTGCACTGGCGTGGTGTGTCATGCTTTCTTCCGTGAGCCTGTTCTGCATCATCACCTTTCCTGTTCCACTGCGTGCCTCAGATGGCTTGGCTGGTCCCCCCTTATCTTCTAGGCCTTTTAATACCAAATGCCCCCCATCTTTGTTCAGGAGCCTCTCGCTTTTTCTATCCACACTTGCTCCCTTGTGATCTTGTAGTATTATGGCTTGAAACAGGCTCCCATCTCTCCAGTTCATGCCTGCAGGCTGGGCCTCTCACTCAACTTGCAGCTCACTGTGCTCCTGCCTACCTGACATTGCTCTTTGGAAGCATAACTGGTGCCAGGAAGAGCCTGCACCAGACCCTGAATACTCAACCCAAGCACCCTGATGTTTCCATCTGCACCTCAGTTAATGCTCATGTAGCCGCACTTGACCTCCTCACACCCCCACACTCAATCCTTGGGCAGAGTGTTCAGCCCTCACCTCAAAACACAGCAGAATCCGACCTTTTCTCACCTTCACTGCTATCACTTGGCTCAAGCCATCAGCATCTCACCTGGAACACTGTGGCCAGCTTCTGCCTTTTCCCTGTTCTCAGCACAGCAGCCAGAGTGGCCTTATTAAAATTTAAGCCAGATTGTGTCGGCCCCTCCTCTGAACTCTCTTCATGGCTTCCCAGACCCCGACCTCATCCACCCTCTCTCACTCTGCCTCACTCTGTCTCTTGAGAATTTTTCTTACAGGGCTTATTCTCTCACCTGAGGAATTTCCTGACCACTACCCCTTCCCTCATTCACTCTTTTTTTCTTGGAGACAGGGTCTCGCTATGTTGCTCAACTCGAACTCCTGGGCTCAAGCGAGCCCACCTAAGCCTCCCCCGTAGCCGGGATTATAGACGCACACCACCACACCCGGCTCTCATTTACTTTTTTTTTTTGAGACGGAGTCTTGCTCTGTCGCCCGGGCTGGAGTGCAGTGGCTGGATCTCAGCTCACTGCAAGCTCCGCCTCCCGGGTTGACGCCATTCTCCTGCCTCAGCCTCCCGAGTAGCTGGGACTACAGGCGCCCGCCACCTCGCCCGGCTAGTTTTGTATTTTAGTAGAGACGAGGTTTCACCATTTTAGCCAGGATGGTCTTGATCTCCTGACCTCGTGATCCGCCCGTCTCGGCCTCTCAAAGTGCTGGGATTACAGGCTTGAGCCACCGCGCCCGGCCTCATTTACTCTTTATTTTTCTTCTTTTATTTTTCTCCACAGCACTTCTTATTATCTCGTATACTATGTATTTGATTTGTACTTGTTCGTTGGGCTTTTCCCTAAAATGTAAGCTTCGTAAGAGGGGGAAGTTGTATTTGCTTTGTTCACTGCTGTATTTTTCGTGCCTAGAACAGTGCCTGGCACACATTAGACGCTCAGTAAATACTTGTTGAATGAATGAATGTATGAATAGCAGTTAAGATCATGGGCTTTGGAGCCAGCCAGACCTGGCTTTATATCTCAGTGCCCTCTTTAGACTATCTTGACGACGGCGCCAGTTACTTCACTTTCATTCAAAAATGATTTATTGTGTGCCAGGCACTAAGCTTGGCTCTAGGGATACAGGGATGAATAAAAACAGATAAATCTCTCCTGAGAAGCTGACAGTCATGGAGGAAAGTACTTAGCTCAGGTAACGTGGGGGATGAGACAGGAGGGCTTTATGGTCCAACCCTGGAAGTGGGTACACCCATTTTTGGTTGTTTTTTATTCCAATAGTTTTGGAGAGACAGGTGGTATTTTGTTGGGATGGAAAAGTTCTTTAGTGGTGGTTTCTGAGATTTTGGTGCACCTGTCACCCAAGCGGTACACCTCTTTTGTACATTGCTCTGTCACATGGCCACTTTTAATTGCAAAGGGGGCAGAGCCACAGAAGTACTAGCTGGGCAGCCACTTTCTGGCAATGACTCTGCATAATGAGAGTGCATCTTGAGTCAGCAGAGGACAGTTGGCTCTCTCGGCCATGTCTGTCCTCTAGCCACCAAATATCCATGCACAGCCTTCTTCCCTTACAGGCATCCTAATTTCCCTTCAAAGACCAGAATTAGGCCGGGTGTGGTGGCTCATGCCTGTAATCCCAGCACTTTGGGAGGCTGAGGCAGACAGACCACGAGATCAGGAGATGGAGACCATTCTGGCCAACATGGTGAAACCCCGTCTCTACTAAAAATACAAAAATTAGCTGGGTGTGGTTACACGCATCTGTAGTCCCAGCTACTTGGGAGGTTGAGGCAGGAGAATTGCTTGAACCTGGGAGGCGGAGGTTGCAGTGAGCTGAGATCGCACCACTGCACTCCAGCCTGGCGAGAGAGCAAGACTCTGTCTCAGGAAAGAAAAAAAAAAAAACAAAAAAAGACCAGAAAGACCTATGCTCTGTTTCCTCCATGAGTGCTAGACGTGGCTCCACAGGATTCAGCAGCCTACATAAAGAACCAAATGATCTTCCCTCCTCATACCTAATATACTATGGGGGAGCAGAGGCAGGGTGACTATTGCAGAAATTCCCTTTTAGGAAAGGAAGAGCAGGGTGCCCTCAGTAGACACTGGCCCATCAGTGAAAGGCCCTGTGGGGTTGGGGAACATTCCTTGATTAGTGCCCAGTTATGCCCTCACCTGTGTTCACTGTGTCCCATGGCTCCACCCCCAGGACATTTTCCTTCTTGAGCCAGCTAAGATGGACAGACAGATGAAACCTCCACAGGTTTCTTAAGCAGTGCAGAGCTTTGCAGACCCACTGCTACTGATTGGAGTTTGTGGGTTTGAAGGTTGTTTTAAGGCTCAAGCAGTTCAAGGCTGTCTTCATCCTGGATCCAAGTTCTTCAGCACCATACTTCTCTCAGAAACATAGTCGGCTTTAGCCTGGCGCGGTGGCTCATACCTGCAATTCCAGCACTTTGGGAGGCCGAGGCGGGCAGGTCATGAGGTCAGGAGATCAAGACCATCCTGGCTAACATGGTGAAACCCCGTTTCTACTAAAAATACAAAAAATTAGCCAAGCATGGTGGCGGGCACCTGTAGTCCCAGCTACTTGGGAGGCTGAGGCAGGAGAATGGTATGAATCCGGGAGGCGGAGCTTGCAGTGAGCCAAGATTGCCCCACTGCACTCCAGCTAGGTGACAGAGCAAGACTCCGTCTCAAAAAAAAAAAAAAGAAAGAAAGAAACATAGTCGGCTTTTGATCTTGTTAAGCTAAATTTATAGGTGGCCATTGGTTTGTACTAAGCTCCTATACTAGGCCCAACAAATCAAACCACAATGGAGTCACTCATGCTGAAGTTCCATGTCACCATGCTGAAAGCTGTTTGACCTTCTGAGAGATCAGGAAGGAGATGTAGTAGCCAAATCCCCAAACAGGCCAATTTTAGCCAGCATGATAAGGAGGTCCCCTCTGCTTTAACCTTTGCAAGAGGCAAGGAGCAAGAGAAGTAACTTTGAAAGGACTAGTCTGCTTTTTGTTCTCTGTGTCTGCTTGCTTCAGCCCTTTTCTGCCTATAAAACCAAACTCCTCTGTTCAGCTCATTGAAACAGTCATTCTGTTTTCTTTCTCTTTCTTCCTCTCTGTCTCTTTCCATGCCTCCCTCCTTCCCTTCTCCTTGTTTTTTTTTTTTTTTTTTTTCTCTCTCTCACAGGCTCTTGTCTGTTGCTCAGGCTGGAATGCAGTGACGCAGTCACGGCTCATTGCAGCCTTGACCTCCTAGGCTCCAGTGATCCTCCCACCTCAGCCTCCTGAGTAGCTGGTACTACAGGTGCACACCACCATGTCTAATTTTTTTTTGTACAGATGGGGGTCTCACTATGTTGCCCAGGCTGCATTCTGTTTTTTGGAATGAGGTGTTGCCCAATTCTAGCATTGCAAAGAAAAGCCAACTAGATTCCATCTTGAAATTTGATGTAATTTTATCCTTTGACGATCTGTTTGCTTCTAGCCAGTTCCATGTGCCAGTAGTTGCACCCACCCTTCTTTCCTAGACACGTTCTCAAACTTGAATTTTCTTTTTTCCCTTCCCCTCCCCTCCCCTCCCCCCCCCTCTCTTCCCCT
>NW_016825829.1:679937-712816 GCF_001698545.2 Rhinopithecus bieti | reverse complement strand
TCCCCTCTCTTCCCCTCCCCTCCCCTCCCTTCCCTTCCCTTCCTTTGAGTTTTGCTCTTGATGCCCAGGCTGGAGTACAATGGCACGATCTCAGCTCACCACAACCTCCACCTCTCAGGTTCAAGCGGTTCTCCCACCTCAGCCTCCCGAGTAGCTGGGATTACAGGCGCACACCACCACGTCCAGCTAATTTTGTATTTTTACTAGAGACGGCGTTCCTCCATGTTAGTCAGGCTGGTCTTGGACTGCTGACTTCAGATGATCGGTCCGCCCTGGCCTCCCAGAGTGCTGAGATGACAGGTGTGAGCCGCCACACCCGGCCGAATTTTCTTTCTTTCAAGTCTCTACTCTCCCCAGATTAATCGGGGGCTGTCTTGAGGCAGCAGTTTGGGTGGGAAAACCACACCCCTGATCTGCTTGTTCCACAGAGCTGAGTTTCTATGTGCTTTTGTCTTTCAAAGCCTTTTCCAGTTTTATTTTCCACGTTTGGGAGTCCAGGAACAGGTGGCCTTTCATATTCTCTAAAGGCCCAAATTTCTGGTCTGTTTGCACTTTTTTTTTTTAATTGCTGTTTACAAAGCCAGCAATTCTTGCTTGAGCTCCCTTCCCCAGCAAAATACCTTCCTCGGTATGACGAGTAACAGTGCATACTACTGCTGTTCGACCTGTTTGCTGGAGCATAGGGCTCTCTAAGCACTTGGTCTGTGTGTTCTGCCTCTTGAGTTATCACAGACAACACTGTACTAAATGTGTTGCTGCTACTGAATAACACAGAGCTCCGGCTGCTAGGCCTACTGCTAGACCATCTGTTTACTTGAGGTTTTTTTTAGGTTAACATTTCCCTTGAAGATACTGACATCTGTATCAGTGAAACTAATACTTGCTGCTGTAACAGATAAACCTTAAAATCTCTCTTGTTTGTGAAAAAGTAAGAATATAATTTATTTTTCCTGTCTGTAAAAGCCATGTTGAGGGTGGTCAGGGAGGGAGTGGGTGAGTGGACTATGCTTCGTGCAGTCATTCAGGGTTCCAGGATGGCGGAAGTTCTGAGTCATCAACACATGGCTCCCAAGATCCTCCTGTGGATCTCAGTCCATCTGCCAAACAAAGAAGTGAGAGAGCATGGAGAACCGTGTGGCAGATTCTTCCAGGCCAGTCGTGGAAGTGGCATAAACACTTCTGTCCACATTCGGTTGTCCAGATCGCAGTCACATGGCCCCTTCCCCGCAGGGGACTGGGAAATGTAGTCCCTCGTTGGGCCGCCACTTCCCAGCAGCAGTGTTAGGAGTTCACTATATATTCTGATTACTAATCTCTTATCAGATATATAATGTGCAGGTATTTTCCCCATTCCATGAGCTATGAAATTCACTTTGCCTATTTTTTCTTTTGTAACATGAGCCTTTGGTGTCCTGACTATGTCTCTTTTGACAATAAAATATTTTCCTTCTTTTTTTACAGCTGAAATTGAGAATAAACTAGGTTTTATAGAAATTCCTAAAAGTCCGTTGCTGTATTAATCTATCCTAAAGATCCACATTGAGTGGGAAGAAAAGGGGAAAAAACTTTCATCTTTAAAATTACCTTTANCATGGCTCCCAAGATCCTCCTGTGGATCTCAGTCCATCTGCCAAACAAAGAAGTGAGAGAGCATGGAGAACCGTGTGGCAGATTCTTCCAGGCCAGTCGTGGAAGTGGCATAAACACTTCTGTCCACATTCGGTTGTCCAGATCGCAGTCACATGGCCCCCTTCCCCGCAGGGGACTGGGAAATGTAGTCCCTCGTTGGGCCGCCACTTCCCAGCAGCAGTGTTAGGAGTTCACTATATATTCTGATTACTAATCTCTTATCAGATATATAATGTGCAGGTATTTTCCCCCATTCCATGAGCTATGAAATTCACTTTGCCTATTTTTTCTTTTGTAACATGAGCCTTTGGTGTCCTGACTATGTCTCTTTTGACAATAAAATATTTTCCTTCTTTTTTTACAGCTGAAATTGAGAATAAACTAGGTTTTATAGAAATTCCTAAAAGTCCGTTGCTGTATTAATCTATCCTAAAGATCCACATTGAGTGGGAAGAAAAAGGGGGAAAAAACTTTCATCTTTAAAATTACCTTTATGTAGAAAAGCTCTTTGGTTCTTGGTTATCTCATAGACTGGCTTCACACATTAAGCTAATTGATAGTATGCTAAGTTTTTAAGAATCTTCTAAAAGCTTGGTCTGATAGGATTCTATAATTGAGCTAATCGATTCTATTGTCAATTGAAAAAAAGATATCAGAGAAAAATATCTCCAAATTTAATGAATGTATTAGGGAGTGACAAAGAGGATTATAATTTGGGATGCACAGCCATGGCAAGCCACAGGTGCACCCGAAAAGGGGAAAGGAAGGGGAAAGGAAGAGGAAGCTTTTATTTGGCAAACAGGGAGAGGTTCACATAAGCTGCCTGGAAACAGAGTTCACTGGTTCCAGGGGCTCAAGATCGCAGTTAGCATCAGTTCTGTGCTGGAGATGCCGCTGTGGGGCAGGTGTTCTTTCAAGAGCATCTTCTCTCGATTGCTGCAGTCCGAAAAACATCCAGACCAGGCCAGGCAAGGTGGCTCATGCTTGTAATCCCAGCAGTTTGGGAAGCTGAGGCAGGAGGGTCGCTTGGGCCCAGGGGTCTGAGACCAGCTTGGGCAACATGGCAAAATCTCTTCTCTACAAAAGCTTTTTAAAAAAATAGCCATGTGTGGCCAGGCACAGTGGCTCATGCCTGTAATTCCAGCACTTTGGGAGGCCGAGGCGGGCAGATCACCTGAGGTCAGGAGTTTGAGACCAGTCTGGCCAACATGGTGAAACCCCGTCTCTACTAAAAATACACAAATTAGGCCAGGCACAGTGGCTCACGCCTGTAATCCTAGCACTTTGGGAGGCCGAGGCAGGTAAATCACCTGAGGTCTGGAGTTCGAGACCAACCTGACCAACATGGAGAAACCTTGTCTCTACTAAAAATACAAAATTAGCCAGGCATGGTGGCACATGCCTGTAATCCCAGCTACTCGGGAGGCTGAGCCAGGAGAATTGCTTGAACCCAGTAGGTGGAGGTTGTGGTGAGCCAAGATCACACCATTGCACTCCAGCCTGGGCAACAACAGTGAAACTCTGTCCCCCACCCAGCCAAAAAAAACAATATGTAGCCATGTGTGGTAGTGCATGCTTGTGGTCCCAGCTGCTGAAGAGGCTGAGGTAGCTGGATCTCTTGAGTCCAGGAAGTCAAGGTGCAGTGAGCCTTGCATTCTGCATTCTAGCCTGGGTGACAGAGCAAGACTCTATCTCAAGAAAGAAAAAAAAAAAAACAGTCTAGTGGTAAACCTGGTCTCAGAAATATCTGCATATGTGCCAAATGTAGGTCGTGAAAAGCATGAGATGCATGAAGGATGTGAAAGAATTTCTTGTGGGGTTATTTTAGAAACTCCTCCTGATGGTTCTTATCTCAGACATGCAAGCAAGAGCCCTTTTTTGTGCCTTCCCTGCTCCAAGTTTGTTTGGGTCTGACAAGAGTGCTTTCAACCTGTTATGACCAGCTGCCTGACCCTCCAGTGCCTGGCACACAGGACAGGGACAGCAGATGTCTTCTGAATAAATAGTTTGTTAGCCAGGATTCACAGTATGGAAAGAAGAATGGGGCTGCCATGGCCACCCAGCCTTCCTGGAGCCTTCACTGCCTGGAGCTGGCTGAGGGTGGCAGCAGCCAGGATGAAGAGGAAAGCCTAACACCTTGACTTGTTTCCCTCTTCATCCAAGAAGGGAACCTGGGAACCAGTCTTCAGTGGGAATCTTCTGTGGATGTAGAAAACCATACCCTAAAGGGGAAGGGAAGGAACACTGAACCCTCCTCATGGGCCTGGTAGCTTTCTATACAAGTTACCCTATGTAATCTCCACAGCAAGCCTACTAGATGCTGAGATCTCCATGTGCAAATACCCCAGAACACCACCAAGATGAGGCATAGGGACTCATTGGAAGCCTTGTCTTCCTTGGGCCCATCTGTGAGGAGCAGAACAGCTCACCTCTTGCCTGATGTGCTAGTCCTGGGTGATGCATCCAGCCTACCTCTTGTTGCCACCCTACCGCACCATCAGTGCCACACACCCATGAACACAAACCCACTGGGGCTGAGTGGCTGTGCCACTGTCACAGGATCCTCAGGGTGTCACTTCACCAGCTGGAAACTTCTGTGGCCAGTGGCGGCTTTGCCTGAGTTTTGCTTGGGCCCACTGGGCTCCTTCTGCCCACTTGGCCTGGCAGGCTGTGCTTGTCTTGACTACTGGTCCAGATTCCATGCCTGCCAAGGGCAAGCCAGGTGCAGAGCGGCAAGGGTTGCATGAGCAAATGAGTGCAGGGTCCAGCCACTAGGCACAGCCAGGCATGCCAGCTATGGCAGGGAGGGCAGCTCCAGGCCCCAGCGCGGGCCCTGGCTACCTGCTGTGGCTAGACCAAGCATACTGCAAGCAGCTTCCACTGTGGGCACCAGGGAACATGGTGACGCCCAGAAGCTTGGAGGCTCCAGGAACCACAGAGCTTCAAAGAGTGTGTCACAGCTTTGGCTTGGGGAACTCCTAAATCTGGGCTCCCCAAGGGGCCGCAACTCTTCTCTCTTCTCTCCTCATCACCCACAACGTGGTGAGTTGGGGGGTGTGCTTCAGCCTGTTTGTGTTACACCTCTTTCAGTCCCGCCATTCAGTGGGTCCCAAGTTCTTGTCCCATGTCCAGGAAGAATGAGGTACACAGACAACTGGAGGGCAAGCAAGGAGAAGAGGTGCTTTGCTGAGTGACAGATGACAGTACAGCTCTCAGGAGACCCAAAATGGGTAGCTCCTTTCTGCAGGGAGATCATCCCATCATCTGTGTAGCCCTCAGAGGAGAGGAGACCTGGAGTGGGTAGCTCCTATCTGCAGGCAGGTCGTCCTGATGAGTGTACAGCCCTCAGTGGAGAGGAGACCCACAGTGTGTAGCACCTCTCTGCAGGCAGGTTGTCCTGTTTTCTGCCTGAGTCTGGCTGAGTCGGGGGTTTTTATGAGCTTCAGAGGGGAGGAAGTGCATGCTGATTGGTCCATGGGTGGGCCCAGAAAAACCACCGTAAGTTCTCATCTCAGTCTGCAGAACTGGCAGCCCAGCCCCCAGGCTTCAGTCTATCCCTGGCTTGAAAGTGAGGTTTCACTGGGGACCCTGCCCCTTTCCACCCAGGAACCTGTCTGCTTCCTGCCCTTGTTCATGGTGCCCAGGCTGTTTGTGCCAAGGGGTGCCTGCAGACCTGCCTTGAGCTGAACTAAGCCACACCTTGGCCTCTCTGCCATGCTCATTGGTGTCCAAAGTCTGGAGGGGACTGAGGCAGCAGGTGACTGGTGTGTCAGCACCACCCCTAGCGTGCACACACCTGGCTGGGTCGTGATAGTGCCTGGGCTCAGCCACAACTTTGATCCAAAATCAGAGCAGGTGCCAGTAGCAGTGAGAGGCCAGTCAGTGGGAACAGGCACTTCCAGGCCTGCGGGAGCAGGGGAGCTTCCTGGGCCCCTGAGAGCACAGGGATGCCTAGGTCAGCAGCTGCGGCTGGGCGGCTGCAGCTGCTTCCAGTAGTGTGGGGCTCCCGCCCCACCAACCTGAAAGAGGGTAGGGCTCCCACCTGTTCCTGGCTCACACTTGCACTGGCTACTGCTGCCAGCACCACCTCATCCAGGCCCTGCCTGCCTCGCTGCTCGGCTCCTGAGAAGGTGGAAGCACTGGTTCTAAGCCTACAGACAGTGTCAGGCTTAGGAAAGTAAGGACATAGCAGCCAGGCTGCCATGTTGCTTGCTAGTTACTTGAGCAGTATAAAGTTGGGAGAGTCCAGGGACCCAGAGAAAGCAGAGATAGTGAAATATGAATACCACCAAGAGGGACTTATTCTCTGCTCAATGATTCAGCAGTTTGGGCACAGAAGCACCACTGAAGACGTAAGCCATGTCTCGGAGCACTTGTAGATCATGCTTGTTGTCCACTTGTGGAATCTAGAGGGCAAAATACTGCATCAGGCAAGTGACAGCTCAGCTCTGTACTCCTTTAAGAGGTCAGATAAAAATGGCGTATCCCAAAGAACAGTTCTTACTTCAACTGAAGGGAGAACCAGCAATAGCCCTGAAAAAAATAACCCATAACCAAAGATGATAGCCTTTTTTCAGTGCCTACTGCTTCTCTGGAATGAGTTTCTGTGTTCTCTGTGAAGGGACAGGAGGAACAGGTTCCCCTTTCCCCACCCTTCAGTGACATGGGACATGGCTGTCACTGATGCAGCACTTAGCATATTCTCTGGCATTGGCAGGTGGTTGTTACATGTTTATTAAATAAACAAATATTAACAAAAAGAAAAAATGTGGACTCGATCCGAGGGGGAAGATAATGAGTCTAAGGTGAACATGTTGAACGCCAGGTGCTCTGGACATCTTGTGGTGTGGGACATGAGTCCAGAGCTCATGATCTCAGTTGAGATATTGAGTCGGGGAAGTAGAAGAGCAAAACTAAGCCTGAGGAAGAAGCTCTTGCATCTTTGATGGTTATCTTTTTTGCAGATGTCAAGTCTGTATCTCTAGCTGAGCCTCTTCTGAGCTCATCCCAGTCTACCCATCTTCCAAATGTCTGTCTCTTACGATTTTCCACACTCACCGCATTTAAGACAGAGCTCATCGTCTCCCAAGGAAACGTGACTTTCCCCCTGGTTTCCCAATTCTTCCAAATGCTCATGGAGTCTTAGTTACCCAGCCTAAGCCATTATATTCTCCTGGATAAAATTTAGTAAAATGTTAGCTGCCCGGAAGGCTTGAGATTGAAGATGCTCATTTCTCGGAGTTACATTAAAGAAAAAAATGGTGCTTGTTTAAAAGATCTTTCTGGAGTATTACAGTGTAGCTTTTTCCACCATTCTTGTTTTGCCATGGGATGCTCTTCTCCCAGCACTTGCCAAGACTCTGTCCCTCACATCCTTCAGGCCTCTGCCTAAATGTGACCCTGGTAGAGAGGTCTTCTCTGATCCTACCTTAGTCAAAACAGCACCTTCCACCTTTACCCTGCTTGATTTCATTTCATATTTATCACTATACGATTAGCTATTTTTTTCTGATCTCTTATTATCTGATGTGTGCATCTCTCTCCCTGTATTAGTCCATTTTCACACTACTCTGAAGATACTACCTGAGACTGGGTAATTTATAAACAAAAGAGGTTTAATTGACTCACAGTTCTGCATGGCTGGAGAGGCCCCAGGAAACTTACAGTCATGGTAGAAAGCAAAGGGGAAGCAAGGCATGTTTTACATGGTGGGCAGGAGAGAGCACAGGGGAAACCATCAGATCTTGTGATATCTCCCTCATTATCACGGGAACAGCATGGGGAATCCATCCCCACAATCCAATCACAGGACTCCCACCAGGTCCCTCCCTCGACTGTGGGTATTATAATTTGAGATGAGATTTGGGTGGGGACACAGAGCCAAACCATATCACTCCCTCACTAAGAATGCGAGGGAGGGACTTGGTCTTTTTTACTGTCATATTCCCAGTGCTTTGAAGGTGTTTGGTACATAGCAGATGCTCAGTAAATATTTCTTTCTTTCTTTTTTTTTTTTTGAGACGGAGTCTCGCTCTGTCACCCAGGCTGGAGTGCAGTGGCCAGATCTCAGCTCACTGCAAGCTCCGCCTCCCGGGTTCACGCCATTCTCCTGCCTCAGCCTCCCAAGTAGCTGGGACTACAGGCGCCGCCACCTCGCCCGGCTAGTTTTTTGTATTTTAGTAGAGACGGGGTTTCACCGTGTTAGCCAGGATGGTCTCGATCTCCTGACCTCGTGATCCGCCCATCTCGGCCTCCCAAAGTGCTGGGATTACAGGCTTGAGCCACCGCACCCGGCCGCTCAGTAAATATTTCTTTGATAAATATTTGTAAGCAGCCCTGAGCAATATGTCATGTTAGATCTGGTTTACAGATTTGGAAACTGAGGCTCACCATGGCTTCTAAATGGCAGACCCAGTGACAGATTGCATCACCTGGGAATTTTATACTTCATCAAGCAGCTTTCTAGATAAGACAAATCATTATAAGCATGTATTTTTACTCATCATAGGTACCCAAACCACTCAAACGGAAGTGATAAGATATATTAGTGGAAGTAGTTGTTATACTTGGATATTTCTGACTTTAAAAAAATTGCCTTTTTCTCCCAAATTCAGGAGGATATGGTAAAAAAAGTGGTCGTAGTAAAAAATGGAGGGAGATGCTGACGCTGCCTCCTGTCAGCCAGTGCAGTGAGCTCAGACATTCCATTGGTGAGTAATTGGTGCCTACTTATGCCTGAATGGTACATCTGGCATTATATCATTCATTAGATGTTATTCTTTCTTGAGAATATTGAAAACAAATATGGAATACATTATTCTGTATTTGTTTCAAACGTTTTATGATAAATTCTCCTTATATCTTCATTACTCCTCTCAGGAAAGAAAAACAAACCTTTAGATTTTCTGATCTGCAGTTATAAAGTTGGCTGTTGGTTTTTTTCATTAAGAACTTTTTTTTTTTTTTTTTGGAGAGGTAGGGTCTCACCATGTTGCCCAGACTGGTCTTAAACTCCTGAGCTCAAGCAATCTGCCCCCACCGGCCTCCCAAAGTACTAGGATTACAGGCCTGAGCCACTGTGCCTGGCCCACATTAAAAACATTTTTTAAAAGTAATATGTATACTCATTGTTCTATACATAACCGAAGAAAAAGTAAAAATTCCTCTTCCCATGACCCAGTCAATTATTGTCTCCAGAAGAAACACTGTTAAGTATTGTTTAGTAGCCTTCAAGACAGTTTTCTATGCATGTTTTTAAAAAATATTGGGCCAGGCATGGTGGCAAATACCTGTAGTCGCAGCTACTTGGGAGGCTGAGGCAGGAGGATCCCTTGAGCCCAAGAGGTTGAGTCCAGCCTGGGCAACATAGTGAGACCTGTCTCGAGGAGGGGAAAAAAAAGAGGGAAAGAAAGAAAAAAGACAAGAAAAGTTTCTAGTGATCTTCAGGAAAGGATTAGTCAAATAAAAATACAGTATATCAGTATAACAGAATACTCGGCAACTATAAAGAATGAGAGTTAGCTACAGGTCCTAACATGAGCCTAGGAAGTCAGATGTAGAATCATCTCTATAGAGCAGTCATAACTGTATTTTTTAAAGATAGAATTTTCAGTTCAAAGGATACAATCACCCCCGCCAAAAGATTGTATCAGTTTACCGTTCTGCCAACAGTATGTAGCAAGCCTTCTTTGTCATGCCTTTGCTAATACTGGTTGTTATCAGTATTTTTAATATTTACTAAACTGTTATTTGAAAAATAGTTTCTTATGGATGGGGTAGAACATATCCATTGGATTTTTTAAATTTTTTCCTTTCTCTTTTCTTTTCTTTTTTTTTTTGAGACGGAGTCTCGCTCTGTCGCCCAGGCTGGAGTGCAGTGGCCGGATCTCAGCTCACTGCAAGCTCCGCCTCTCGGGTTTACGCCATTCTCCTGCCTCAGCCTCCCGAGTAGCTGGGACTATAGGTGCCCGCCACCTCGCCTGGCTAGTTTTTTGTATTTTTTAGTAGAGACGGGGTTTCACTGTGTTAGCCAGGATGGTCTCGATCTCCTGACCTTGTGATCCGCCCGTCTCGGCCTCCCAAAGTTCTGGGATTACAGGCTTGAGCCACCACGCCCGGCCTTTCTCTTTTCTTTCTTTCTTTTCTTTTCTTTTTTTTTGCAGACAGAGTCTCAGCACTCCAGGCTGGAGTGCAGTGGCGAGGTCACAGTTCACTGCAGCTTCCGCCTACTGGTTCAAGCGGTTCTCCTGCCTCAGCCTCCAGAGTAGCTGGGACTACAGGCACATACCACCACGCCTGGCTAATTTTTGTATTTTTAGTAGAGACGGGGTTTCCCCATGTTGGCCAGGCTGGTCTCGAACCCCTGACCTCAGGTGATCTGCCCAACTCGTCCTCCCAAAGTGCTGAGATTATAGGCATGAGCCACTGTGCCCAGCCTCCTTTTTCTTTTCTAATTCATTTATAAAAGCTGTTTATATATAAAAGGAGTTATCCTTTTATATCCAATGTGAATATATTTATAATTTTGCTTTTTTCCCTTTGGCGTACAGTGTCTTTTTTTCATACAGAGGTTTTAATATTTTATAGAGACAAATGTATCAGTATTTTCCTTCTTAGATTCTGAGCTTTGTGTTATCTGTAGGAAGGACAGACACATTTATTCCCAGATGATTTTTACAAACTAATCCATCTTTCCTTTAGTACTCTTGTAGTTCCTCTTGAAGAAAGATGACATATTTTATTTATCAAGATTAGTTTCTGGTGGTATAAAGGAGCTAGTATTTCCCTCATTGGTTTAACTCCACCATTGTTTTAACTCCACCGAGTTTTTAAAATAACTGCTTCTTGAAGATATAATTCATATTCCATACAACTTATCCATTTAAAGTATATAGTTCAGTAGTTTTTAATATATTGAGTTGTGAAACCACCACAGTCAATTTGACAGCATTTTCAGCACCCCAAAAAGAAATGCCACACCCATTGGTAGCCACTCCTCACTCCGTCCTGCTCCCTCCAGAGCTAGACAACCACAAATCCACTTTCTGTCTATGTCTTTGCCTGTTCTGGACATTTCATATAAAGGGGAATCATATACTACGTGGTCTTTTACGTAGCATAATGTTTTTTGTTTTTTGTTTTTGAGAAGGAGTCTCACTCTGTGGCCCGGACTGGAGTGCAGTGGCCGGATCTCAGCTCACTGCAAGCTCCGCCTCCCGGGTTTACGCCATTCTCCTGCCTCAGCCTCCCGAGTAGCTGGGACTACAGGCGCCCGCCACCTCGCCCGGCTCGTTTTTTGTATTTTTTAGTAGAGACGGGGTTTCACCGTGTTAGCCAGGATGGTCTCGATCTCCTGACCTCGTGATCTGCCCGTCTCGGCCTCCCAAAGTGCTGGGATTACAGGCTTGAGCCACCGCGCCCGGCCATAATGTTGTTAAAGTACTTCATTCTTTTTTTGTTGGTGAATAATATTCCGTTATATGGATATATCACATTTTATTTAGCCATTCATCAGTTGATAGACATTTGAGTTGTTTTCTACTCTTGCCTATTATGAATAATGCTGCTATGAAAATTCATGTACTAGGCTTTTAAAAATCATGATAAAATATACATAACAAAAATTTACTGTTTTAAGTGTACAGTTTGGTGGCATTGAGTTGGATATTGCATGGATATACCACATTTTCCTTATCTGTTCATCTGTTGATGGACATTGGGTGTTCCCAGTTTTTGGCTGTGTGAATAGCGTTGCTAGGAACATTGGTGTGCAAATATCTGTTTGAGTCCCTGCTTTTACTTGTTTTGTGTATGTATTCAGAAGCAGAATTGTTGGCCGGGCACGGTGGCTCACGCCTATAATCCCAGCAATTTGGGAGGCCAAGGCGGGCAGATCACTTGAGGTCAGGAGTTTGAGACTAGCCTGGCCAACATGGTGAAATCCTGTTTCTACTAAAATTACAAAAATTGGGCCGGGCGTAATGGCTCATGCCTCTAATCCCAGCATTTTGGAAAGTCAAAGCAGGTGGATCATCTGAGGTCAGGAGTTCGAAACCAGCCTGGCCAACGTAGTGAAATTACATCTTTACTAAAAATACAAAAAATTGCCTGGGTGTGGAGGCATGCGCCTGTAATCCAAGGTACTCGGGAGGCTGAGGCATGAGAATTGTTTGAACCCAGGAGGGGAAGGTTGCAGCGAGCTGGGATTATGCCCCCGTACTCCAGCCTAGATGACAAAAAAAAAAAAGAAGTAGAATCATATGGTAGTTCTGTGTTTAACTTTTTGAGGAATACCAGACTCTTCTTCCAAACTGCTGCCCCGTGTTACATTCCCACCAGCATGTGGTCAGTTGCTTCACATCCTTCCCCACGCTTTTTATTTTCCTCTTTATTTTTCATTTTCTCTAATCCTATGGGTGTGAAGTATCTTATTGTGTTTGGATTTGCATTTCTCTAATGATTAATGATGTTGAGCATATTTTCATCTGCTTATGGGCCATTTGTAAACCTTTAGAGAAATGTCTGTTCACATCTTTTATCCATTTTAAAAATTGAATTGTCTTTTTGTTGTTGAGGTATAAGATTTCTTATAAGATTTCTTTATATATTCTAGATATTAGATGCTTAACAGATAAGCAGGAGAATCGCCTGAACCCAGGAGGTAGAGGTTGCAGTGAGTCGAGATTGTACCACTGCGTTCCAGCCTGGGCAACAGAGGAAGGAGACTGTTTCAAAAACAAAAAAAAAAACAAAACAACAACAACAAAAAAAAGAAGAAGAAAATAATATTGCAAATACTGTTTTTGACTTTTATTTTATCCAGTGAAAACAGGCTCAGAACAGCATGTGGTGGATTGTAATATTATATTTGTTTGCTTCTTACCCCTTTTCTTCACCCAGAAAAGGAATATAACAGTCTTTGTGACAAGCAACCAATAGGAAGACTTCTCTTCAGGCAGTTCTGTGATACCAAACCCACTCTAAAGAGGCACATTGAATTCTTGGATGCAGTGGTAAGCAGTTTATCTCCATACTGAGCAACCCACCCAATCTTGTGCTTTTGAAAATGTAAAAACTGGCCGGGCACGGTAGCTCACGCCTGTAATCCCAGCACTTTGGGAGGCTGAGGTGGGTGGATCATGAGGTCAGGAGATCAAGACCATCTGACCAACATAGTG
Source organism: Rhinopithecus bieti (assembly GCF_001698545.2). Lineage (NCBI taxonomy): Eukaryota > Metazoa > Chordata > Mammalia > Primates > Cercopithecidae > Rhinopithecus > Rhinopithecus bieti. The sequence goes on along the minus strand of NW_016825829.1, from coordinate 700,010 downwards.
AAACCGCTTCTCTACTAAAATAAAAAAAAATTAGCTGGGCGTGGTGGCAGGTGCCTGTAGTCCCAGCTACTTGGGAGGCTGAGGCAGGGGAATCACTTGAACCAGGAGGCGGAGGTTGCAGTGAGCCAAGATCATGCCACTGTACTCCAGCCTGGATGACAGAGCAAGACTCTGTCTCAAAAAAAAAAAAAAGGAAAATGTGAAAACTAGACCTGGGCAATGATGTAGGAGTGGAGGGACTTAGTTGTCTTGGTGTCATATTGTCTTCTTAAGACAGAAATCCCTTTAGTCTAGAGTGGTATTTCGCGTAGAATTACATCTCAAGTTTTGGAGAATCACATGTAGTCGTTGAATGACGTTGCAACTTGAGGCTTTAATTGAACGAAGACGACAGACTAATTAAGATGATAATGCTTTATTTATTTATTTATTTATTTATTTATTTATTTATTTATTTTTGCGATGGAGTCTTTCTCTGTGGCCCAGGCTGGAGTGCAGTGGTGTGATCTGCCTCCCGGGTTCAAGCAATTCTCCTGCTTGAGCTTTGTGATCCGCCTGCCTTGGCCTCCCAAAGTGCTGGGATTACAGGCATGAGCCATTGCGCCTGGCCCTAAGATGATAATGCTTGTTTGGCCACCTGAAAAGTGTCCTTTCTGCACTCAACTGGCCAATGCTCTTAACTTAAAAACGTTTTAACCCAGAAGCATATGGAAGGGATAAAGTTTGTGCAAGAAGAATGATCACTTTGGATGGAATTTACTATGCTCAATAAAGTGTCCAACATTCTCATGTATCCTGTTTGAGATTTACTGTGATTTCCTTATAGGTAAAGAAACTTTATGTTTCTAAATCTTTATGGGTACCATTGGCAAGCCTACAATTTCAAAACTATGAAATTCAGAAGCAAGTGACCAATCGAAAATTGGTGGAATTTAGCAGAAAAGCTCTCTTTCTTTTGTACCAGGGTTATGACCCTTCCTCTCTCTGCTTTGGCCTGTCCTAATTGTTGTCAGCAAATATGTATTGAGTGCTTATTATATGCAGGCATATATGATATGTCTTACATCATTGAGTTTGGATTTGATTTTCCTCTAACACAGCTTTTTAAAAACTTTAAGATGTATATATATTTATTTATAATGTGTTCTTTTCAGAAAACGTTTGCGGCTGTTTTGTTGTTTGCTTCCTTCCCCAGATCTCTTCCAGTCCTTTCCTTTCTAGCACTATTGCTAGAATAAGGTGATTTTCTTCTTCCTTTTTTTTTTTTTTTTTTGAGACAGAGGTTTGCTCTTGTCCTCCAGGCTGGAGTGCAGTGGCGTGATCGCAGCTCACCGCAACCTCCGCCTTCCAGGTTCAAGCGATTCTCTTGCCTCAGCCTCCTAAGTAGCTAGGACTACAGGCATGTGCCACCACACCCAACTAATTTTTGTATTTTTAGTAGAGACGGGGTTTCCGCATGTTGGCCAGGCTAGTCTCCAACTCCTGACCTCAGGTGATCTGCCCACCTCAGCCTCCCAAAGTGCTGGGATTACAGGCGTGAGCCACTACGCCTGGCCAGTTCTTTTTGAAGACAGAGTTCCAACGTGCTGGGCCATGCCTACTCAGTTCGGGGGATGGAACCCAGGGTATAGGTTTTCATGTAGTGGGTAATGTTTGCCAAGCCGCTGTATTTTAAGAATTTAGGGACCTACTCTTCTTCCTTATGTTAAAATAGCTAAACTGCATTGTTGAAACTCTATTTTAGGTTGCAGTGTTCTGATATTGTCGTGATACCTGTAGTTATGCGGTGACAGCTATGTGACTGCGGTCACAGGTTATGTTTTGTTTTTTCGATGGCAGTTGTGTAGGTTCAGAAATGTGTGTGCCATTTTGTCACGCTTACTGCTTTGACTCTCCTGGTGACAGGTGATGACAGGCTCTGTGAGCTTCTCAGGTGAAGGGACTGTGTCTTATTCATTTCGCCCTCATGGCACCTGGCGTGGTGGTTTGCCGTGTTCCTTGCTCGTTAAACGAATGAATGGCATCTGTATCAGTCAGGATTCAACCAGAAAACCAGAACCCACAGGAGGAGATATTAAGAGATGTATTGCAAGGAATTGGCTTACAGAACTGTGGGGTCTGGTGAGGAAGGTCTGAAGTGTGTAGGACGGACTGTCAGGAGGGCCATGGAGGACTCTCCAGAGACGGGCTGAAGCTGCTGTACCCGGGCAGGATTTCTTCCTCCAGGAAGATTCGTCTCTGTTCTTAGCGCCTTTCAGCTGATTAGGTGGGAGCCACCTGGATTATCTGGCATCCTCTCCTTCCCTGGAAGCCAACTGATTATAGATTTTCATCACATGTACAAGTAGCTTCCCAGCAGCACCTGGATTTGTGTTTGATTGACTAATTGGGGCTCATAGCCTGTCCGGTTGGCATAGTGAAGGACCATCGCAGGATCAAACTTGCTTTCTCTTCATTAATTACATACCACACAGTATCCAGAACTCCCAGCGCTGAAGTTTGTTTGTTTGTTTGTTTTTGAGACGGAGTCTCGCTCTGTCGCCCAGGTTGGAGTGTAGTAAGTAGCATGATCTCAGCTCACTGCAACCTCCACCTCCTGGATTCAGGCAATTCTTCCTGCCTCAGCCTCCTGAGTATCTGGGATTACAGGTGCCCACCACCACACCCAGCTAATTTTTGTATTTTTAGTAGAGACGGGGTTTCACTATGTTGGCCAGACTGTTCTCCAACTCCCAGCCTCAGATGATCTGCCTGTCTCGGCTTCCGAAAGTGCTGGGATTACAGGCGTGAGCCACTGTGCCCAGCCCTTAGATATCTTTAATGGATGCAGTGTAATATACAGAGTATTATGGGAAGCATTGCTCTAAAACTTCATTAACCTCTTCAAAACACTGACTTCTTCCCCCTCATACACCTGACTTTCCCAAAGAAGAGCTGTAGCTGCTTGATCAGTAGAGTTGGTCTGTGGCTCTGAGGATATCAAACCAAAGATTTTGAAATGTAATGAAACATTATTAGTGAAGACGCTTAACTAACTTTCTCTTTTTTTAAGAGATGGGATCTCGCTATGTTGTCCAGATTGGCCTCGAACTCCTGAACTCGAGTGATCCTCCCAACCTCAGTGTCCTGAGTGGCTGGAACTACAGGTATGCACCGCCACATGTGTGGCGCCAGCTTAACTTCTCTTTTTCTTTTCTTCCATCTCTCCAATCAGGCAGAATATGAAGTTGCCGATGATGAGGACCGAAGTGATTGTGGACTGTCAATCTTAGACATATTCTTCAATGATAAGGTGTGTTTTCTTCTTTAGAATGAAGATTTGTAAATAAATAATTAGAGTGCATAGCCATTTTTACTCTGGTGGATAAGACATAACATTTCTCAAAAGCTGCAATTTGGCTGGGTGTGGTGGCTAACGCCTGTAATCCCAGCACTTTGGGAGGCTGAGGAAGGAGGATCTCTTTAGCCCAGGAGTTCGAGACCAGCCTGGCCAACATAGTGAGACCATCTCTACAAAAAATAAACAAAAAAAACCTAGCTGGGCATGGTGGCGTGCATCTGTAGTCCCAGCTACTTGGGAGGCTGAGGTGGGAGGATTGCTTGAGCCCAGGAGATTGAGGTGACTGTGAGCCAAGGTCATGCCACTGCATTCTAGCCTGGGTGATAGAGCAAGACCCTGTCTTAAAAAAATAAAAATAAGGCCAGGCACAGTGGCTCATGCCTGTAATCTCAGCACTTTGGGAGGCCAAGGCAGGCAGATTGCTTGAGCTCAGAAGTTCGAGACCAACCTGAGGAACATGGCAAAACCCCATTTCTACAAAAAAAAAAAAAAAGCTAAGCATGGTGGCGTGCACCTGTGTTCCCAGCTACTTGGGAGGCTCAGGTGGGAGGACTGCTTGAGCCCAGAAGGTCAAGGCTGCAGTGATTTGGGATCATACTACTATGCTCTAGCCTGGACAAGAGAGTAAGACCCTGTCTCAAAACCACCCCCCAACATTAATTAATTAATCTTAAAACTTTAATTTATTATACATGTTCCTGTTTTGCATTTTTGTTTGATGTCATGAGGAATTAGATTCCTTAGGAAAAAAAATTAGATCTCTTAGAAAATTGATTCAAAGTGGCCAGGCATGGTGGCTCACACCTGTAATCCCAGCACTTTGGGAGGCTGAGGTGGGCAGATCACGAGGTCAGGAGATCGAGACCATCCTGGCTAACACGGTGAAACCCCGTCTCTACTAAAAATACCAAAAGAATTAGCTGGGCGTAGTGGCGGGCGCCTGTAGTCCCAGCTACTCAGGAGGCTGAGGCAGGAGAATGGCGTGAACCCGGGAGGCACAGCTTGCAGTGAGTCGAGATCATGCCACTGCACTCCAGCCTGGGTGACAGAGCGAGACTCTGTCCTAAAAAAAAAAAAAAAAGAAAAGAAAAAAGAAAGAAAATTGATTCAAAGTGTTTACAGGTTTCAGAATATAGAGTTGGAGAATTTTATTAGTCTCTCTTAGATTAAAAATAACATTTTTTTTCCCAAAAGCTTTAATGGGTCATAGCTTTTATGCTTTTGACTTACTTGGTTCTTGTAGTTTAGTATGTCACTGAAATTAGAGCTGTAACCTGCTTCCTTTCATGTGACTTCTGTTAGAAGTCCTCAATTATGGGCAGGGCCCTATATTGTAGGGATGGAAGGAGAACTGGAACAACAGTGATAGCAAACATGTAATTAACACTGCTCTAGGCTGGGTGCAGTGGCTCACACCTGTAACCCCAGCACTTTGGGAGACTGAGGCAGGCTGATCACTTGAGGTCAAGAATCAGACACAAGCCTGGCCAATATGGTGAAACCCTGTTCTCTAGTAAAAATAAAAAAGCTGGGTGTGGCGGTACACGCCTGTAATCCTAGCTACTAGGGAGGCTGAAGCACGAGAATCACTTGAACCCGGGAGGTGAAGGTGGCAGTGAGCTGAGATCATGCCACAGCACTCCAGCCTGGTCAACAAGTGAGACTCTATCTCAAAAAAAAAAAAAAAAAAAAAAAAAAAAAAAATCAGTGCTCTAATATGTAATACATTATGTAATTATCACAACAAACCTATGAGTAGATACTATTCTCAAGTCTATTTTGACATAAGACTGAAAATCAGTGACTAAGTGACTTACCCAAGGTTACACACGTAGTAAGTGCCAAACCAGGAATCGAACACGTAGAGAATGTAATTAGAGAATAGTGTGGCGAGAATGAGTTCAAAATATTTGGATTTGAAGCATAGCCAACTGGATATAGGGCTATCGACTTAGGGGAGCTTTGTTGTACAAAAGATAGCGTGCCAGAGGGGATGGCCAGCAGGACTGTCTAGCAGCACAAAGATACATGGCAGTGGGTGTCAGAGGTATGATTCAGACCCTAATGAGTTTTCTGCCCCAGCCTCCAGCCTTACAGATTATTCTTCTCAAACACAGCTGTTACAACATAAGCATATTTTGTAGGTACCCCCAGGACACTAGTTAGAATGAGTAGAAGTTTCCTTTATCTAGTTCTAATTTTTATTTTTATTTTTTCTTTTTTTGAGACAGAACCTCTCTCTGTTGCGCAGGCTGGAGTGCAGTGGCGTGATCTTGGCTCACTGCAACCTCTGCCTCCCAGGTTCAAGTGATTCACATGCCTCAGCCACCTGGGTAGCTTGGATTACAGGTGTGCATCACCACACTTGGCTAAGTTTTGTATTTTTAGTACAGACGGGGATTTGCCATGTTGGCCGGGATGGTCTCGAACTCCTGGCCTCAAGTGATCTGCCTCCCTCGGCCTCCCAAACTTTGGGGATTACAGGTGTGAGCCACCACCCCCGGCTCCATTTATCTAGTTATTTTGTCTTTTTTTTTTTTTTTATTAACTCCCTTTTCTTTCTTCACCTCTCCTGAAGATATACCCATATAGCAAGGGAGGGCATCAAGAAGAAAGAAAGAAAGAAAAAAGAATTTTGAAATGAATCATGGTAGATATAGCAAATGTGGAAGAGGAAGGACGGGGAAGTTATACATGTTTGGCTTGGTGCCTTAATCTGTTTTGTGCTGCTGTAACAGAATGCCAGAGACTGGGTAATTAATTAATTAATTAGTTTATTTTAACTTCTGTTTTAAGTTCAGGGGTACATATGCTGGTTTGTTACATAGGTAAACTTGCATCATGGGGTTTGTTGTACAGGTTATTTCATCACCTAGGTATTAAGCCTAGTACCCATTAGTTATTTTTCTTGATCTGTTCCTTCCCCCCATCCTCCATCCTCCAATAGGCCCCATCATGTGTTATTCCCCTCTATGTGTCCATGTGTCCTCATCATTTAGCTCCCACTTATAAGTGAGAACAGGTAGTATTTGGTTTTCTGTTCCTGTGTTAGTTTGCTAAGGATAATGGCCTCCAGCTCCATCCATGTTCTTGCAAAGAACATGATCATTCTCCTTTTTTATGGCTGCATAGTGTTCCATGGTGTATTTACCCCATTTTCTTTATCTGGTTTATCATTGATGGGCATTTATGTTGATTCCATGTCTTTGCCATTATGAATAGTGTTGCAATGAACATATGCATGCATGGAGACTGGGCAATTTCTAATAAAAAGAAATTTCTTGGCTCACAGTTTTAGAGGCTAGGATGCCCACTTCAAGGTGCTGTTGGCCTAAAAGGAAGAAGCTGAGACACAAAATGTAATTTAAAGAGTTTACTTGGGCCAGGTGCTGTGGCTCACACCTGTAATCCCAACACTTTGGGAGGCCAAGGTGGGCGGATCACCTGAGGTTAGGAGTTAGAGACTAGCCTGGCCAACATGGTGAAACCTCGTTTCTACTAAAAAAAAAAAAACATATATACAAAAATTAGCTGGGTATGGTGGCGCATGCTTATAATCCCAGCTACTCCGGAGGCTGAGGTGGAACAATAGCTTGAACCTGGGAGGTGGAGGTTGCAGTGAGCCAAAATTACGCCACTGCACTCCAAACTGGACAATAAAGTGAAACTCCTTCTCAAAAAAAAAATAAAAATAAAGAATAAAGCATTTACTTGAGCCAAACTAAAGACAGTTTTGTGGGACACACTTCCAAGTTGCCTTGGGAAGGCTCCATTGGCCTTGGTTACCTGCAGGTTTTGAAAGGCAAAGGGAACAAGGAGTGAGCTGGACCCGAATTCTCACTGTTTTAAGAGAAAGCAATGGTCAGTGATTGGCTATACATTGTTGAACTACAGAATGAGAGTATGAGTTACAGTGTCCAGTACATGGCATTTATGGATACTTGGCATCAGTCTAGAGACCACTAGTAAGTGAGTCTCAAAGTGTGGTCCCAGAAAAGCAGCATTAGTATCACCTGGGAATTTGTTAAAAATGCAAACTCTTGGCTCGGTGTGGGAGCCACCTGTAATCCACCTGTAAACTTTGGGAGGCCGAGACGAGCGGATCACGAGGTCAGCAGATCAAGACCATCCTGGCTAACACGGTGAAACCCCGTCTCTACTAAAAAAAATACAAGAAACTAGCCGGGCGAGCCGTGTTCGGGTGGACGCTGGTAGTCCCAGCTACTCGGGAGGCTTAGGCAGGAGAATGGCGGTCAACCTGGGAGGCGGAGCTTGCAGTTGAGCTGAGGTCGGCCACTGCACTCCAGCGCAGAGGCGAGACTCCGTTCCAAAAAAAAAAAAAAAAAAAAAATTTACCAGGTGTGGGTGGCATGCGTGCGCCCATAGTCCCAGCTCCTTGGAAGGTGGAGGTGGGAGGATTGCATGAGCCCAGGAGGTCCTTTTTTTAAAAGGCTGAATAATATTCTGCCCTACGTATATACTGCATTTTATTTATCCATTCATCCACAGACACCTGCATTGTTTCCACTTCAGGCTACGATGAATTATGCTGCAATGAACATGGGTGTGCAGATACCTCTTTGAGACCCTGCTTTCCATTCTGTGTGTGTGTGTGTGTGTGTTTTGTTTTGTTTTATTTGGAGACGGAGTTTTGCTCTTGTTGCTCAGGCTGGAGTGCAGTGGCACGATCTCAGCTCACTGCAACCTCCGCCTCCCAGGTTCAAGCATTCTCCTGCCTTAGCCTCCTGAGTAGCTGGGACTACAGGCGTGCGCCACCACGCCTGGCTGATACTTTGTACTTTTACTAGAGATGGAGATTCACCACGTTGGCCAGGCTGGTCTCAAACTCCTGACTTCAGGTGATCCATCCACCCACCTCGGCCTCCCAAAGTGCTGGGATTACAGGGGTGAGCCATTGTGTCAGGCCCTCTGTCCTGTGTGTGTTTTGATGTGCATCAGAGAAGATCTGAAAAGGCAGACAATAGTGGAACACTGGAGAGTGGGACTAGCGTGGGGGGCAGGTGGCACTTTGACTTACATTTTATACACTTTGTGTTTCATTTTTTTTTACAATAGGCATTAGATTCTGTTTACTAGTCAGTTATGAAATTACTAAATGGTTATGTATTTGGTTTGTACTATATTAAGTTGGCAGCCCCTTTACCAGAAATACCTCCAGATGTTGTGAGAGAATGTAGATTGGGACTGGAGGAGGAGAACCCTTCCAAAAAAGTCTTTGAGGAATGTACTAGGTAAGTGGTTCATGCCGAGCCCTGCATATATTATCTGTGACTAACACTGAGACAGACAGCTTACAGGAGGTTTCTCTGCATAAAACAAGTTCTTAGAGTGTAGTTGACCCTTGAGCAACATGGGCATTAGGGATGCTGATACCACCCAACCCTCTGTGCAGTTGAAAATATGTGTATAACTTTTGACTCTCCCAAAAGCTTAACTGCTGTTAGCCTACTGTTGACCAGAAGCCTTATGGATAACATAAACAGCGATGAACACATATTTTATATGTTATGTGTATTATATGCTATGCTTTTACAATAAAGTATGCTAGAAAAAAGAAAGTGTTATTAAGATAATCATAAGGAAGAGAAAATATAATTCCTATTCACAAAGTAGAAATAGATCATCATAAAGGTCTTCATCCTCGTCATCTTCACATTGAAGAGGCTGAGGAGAAGAAGGAAGAGGAGGGGCTGGTCTTGCTGTCTCAGGGGTGGCAGACACGGAAGAAAATATGAGGAGAAGGAGGAAGAGGAGGGGCTGGTCCTGCTGTCTCAGGGGTGGCAGGGGCGGAAGAAAATACACGCATAAGTAGCTCCTGGTATCTCAACTCGAATTGTCCAAGGGTCAACTGTACTTTACCCATTAAAATGATTACTTTCTCTAGAAAGAGGTGAATGAAGAGTAATAATTCCATGTACACGTGAGGCACACTGAAAGGGGTCCCATCGTTTAGCACCAGTATCCTAGCATCCTAGGGGAGTGGCGCACCTAAGCCTGTGCAGCCAGAGCATGGTGGAGCTGGGGCTGGAACCCGTGATGCTTTAATGATGCATGTGCCTTTAAAATAACAAACAGGCCAGGCTCGGTGGCTCATGCCTGTAATCCCAGAACGTTGGGAGGCCGAGGTGGGCAGATCGCTTGAGGCCAGGAGTTCAAGACCAGCCTGGTCGACATAGAGAAGCCCCATCTCTACAAAAAAATACAAAATTTAGCCGGGCATGGTGGTGTGTGCCTGTAATCCCAGCTGCTCAGGAGGCTGAGGCACGAGAATTGCTTGAACCTGGGAGGCAGAGGCAGCAGTGAGCCGAGATCATACCACTGCACTCCAGCCTGGGCAACACAGTGAGACTGTCTCAAAAATAAATAAATAAATAAATAAATAAATAAATAAATAAATAAATAAATGCACTCCAGCCTGGGCAACACAGTGAGACTCTGTCTCAAAAATAAATAAATTAATTAAATTAAATTAAATAAAAAACAAGGCTTTCTCTGTCTATCTGGCTTTCTCTTGTGGTGTGGGTACTCTGCACACTGAGGAGCTGGGTTAGATGCTTATTCCTTTAGTGAGAATTCAGTGGCCAATTCCACGTCCCATAGATAAATGGCATGCATCCCATCTTTCTCCTAGCTAGGTGTATGGCACTGGACTGGAACCCTTCCCTCTGTCCCTCAGCCCCTCCTCTGAAAATGGATTAGAGTAAATGGATTAGAGTAAATGGAAATATTTTCAATTTCAAGTCGTCTTTTACTTATTCTTGTTGGATATTCACATTAATGGTATTCTAGTGTTTGTGATTTGAACTGTTTTGCAAAAAGATGTTGTCTCTGGCTGGGCACCATGGCTCATGCCTATAATCCCAGCACTTTGGGAGGCCAAGGCAGAAGGATTGCATGACCTCAGTTGTTCGAGACCAGCCTGGGCAACATGGTGAAACCCTGTCTCTAATACAAAAATTAGCCACGCATAGTGGTGCATGCCTGTAGTCCCAGCTATTCAGAAAGCTTGAGGTGGGAGGATCAATTGAGCCTGGGAGGTCAAGGCTGCAGTGACTGTGACCTCACCACTACCCTCCAGCCTGGGTGACAGAGCCAGACCAAAAGCAAGAAAAGAGATGTTGGCTTCATGGCTCCATTTGATTGCTTCTCTGGTGTAGCAGACAGGACAGGCTTGGTCTGTGCTCTCTGATACTGGTCCTGGGACATTGTGGTAAGAATCAGATTTCTTCCTGTCTTCATCTGGGATGTCACAGAAGCCAGGAAGGACCAATCTTTCATTCCACACTTTTGTTCTTCACATCCCTCTCCTGGGCATGTACACACCCTGAACTCTTTCTTGTACATGTGCACTAAGAGACGTGTAATAGTAATAACACAACAATAATAAGGCTAGGCTTTGTGGCTCACACTTGTAGTGTCAGCGCTTTGGGAGGCTGAGGAGGGAGGATTGCTTGAGGCCAGGAGTTCAAGGCTGCAGTGAGCCATGATTGTGCCATTGCACTCTGGCCTGGGCAACAGAGTGAGACCCTGTCTCTAAACAATACCACCACCAACAAAAAAATAATAAATGCTTGGAAGTATTAATACATTTACCTGCTCACAGTAACCCTACGAAGTAGGCATGATTATTATCTCTGTTTTACAGAAGGAGAAACTGAGGCCATAGAGGTTGGGTAAGTTGGCTCAGGTCCCTCAGCCAGTGAGTGGCTGAAGCAGGACGCGCAGCAGCCCATGGCTTTGACTTCTGTGCTGTCCTCCAGGGGACCCTTCCACTGTGCCTTGTACGTGGGAAGCATGCTGCTTGACAACAGAACAGCTGACGCCCTCACTCCCAAGAAGGGAATGCATCCTTCTATTTCACTGCTCTTTTCATTCATTCTATTTCACTTCTATTTTCACTTACAGCATTAGAACCTAATGTGGACTTTTATAATTGCAAATTCAAAATATTGAATTGTGTGTAATGATTGCATTTCCCATATTCAGTGCCTATTAATACACTAAAACACACTTGTTTTTACTTCTTGATACAGCAAATGTATATAATTTTGTAAAATCTTTTCTAGAGTTGTCCATAACTACTTAAGAGGGGAACCATTTGAAGAATACCAAGAAAGCTCATATTTTCTCAGTTTTACAATGGAAATGGCTGGAAAGGTATGTTCTAATTTTAAACTCAATAAAAGCCAGTTGAAGTGGCACACACCTGTAGCCCCAGCTACTCAGGAGGCTGAGGCTGGAGGATTGCTTAAGCCCAAGACTGGAAGGCTATAGTACGAGATGATCATTCCTATGAATAGCCACTGCACTCCAATCTGGGCAATGTAGCAAGACCCCATCTCTAAAAAAGAAAAAAAGAAAAGAGACCTCAATAAAACAAGTGTTAACTTCTCATGATACGTACTGATTGACATAGACTTTTCTATCTGTCAAAATACAATTAGAAATTTTGAGTTGTATATGATATTTTTATACAGAAATTTTCATAGGTATTAGTATCATACAATTTCTTCTGATTTAATAGACTCTGTTCTCTCTTTTTAAAATGGCAGGTATCCCTATTGTTTCAGTGACTAGAAAATAAAACTTAGCTTAGATTTTTGGTGGTAGAATAGGATGCAGTGGGTGGCACCTGGCAGTTAAAACCTGCTCAGCCTCTTACTGTTTATGTGGCCTCAGGTAAGTGGCTTAGCCTGTATGAGTGGCAGGCCCTTGTTCTGTAAATTAGAGGTAATTATAGAATCTGCCTCCTTGGACCATTGCTAGGATCACCTGGGAAATGTGTGTACAACGCTTATAGCACAATGTTTGGTGCACAAAATAAGTGCTTAAAAAGTGTTAGCTGCGGGCTGGGCGCAGTGGCTCACGCCTGTAATCCTAGCACTTTGGGAGGCTGAGGCAGGTGGATCACCTGAGGTCAGGAGTTCGAGACCAGCCTGTCCAAAATGGTGAAACCCGTCTCTACTAGAACTACAAAAATTAACCAGGCGTGGTGGCATGCACCTGTCCTCCCAGCTACTTGGGAGGCTGAGGCAGGAGAAATCACTTGAACCCGGGAGGCGGAGCTTGTGGTGAGCTGAGGTGGCTCCACTGCATTCCAGCCTGGGTGACAGAGTGAGACTCCGTCTCAAAAAAAAAAAAAGTGTTAACTGCTACTAGTGTTATTATTAGCACTATTATTATTGATCAATTAAATTTCCAGTTCTTGCTTATACATCCTGTTTTTGAGGCATTGGGTATAAACATCTTTGAGGTTCTTTTTTCAAAGGATGGCACAATGTGTATATGTCATCTTCCTCACCTGCTTTCTGACAGGTTGAGGGGGTCTACCCAAGACTATACCAGCAGTTGAGAACATACACATTTCCTAGTGTCAGCTGGTTTCAGACCTGTCTTTAGTTAGTAAGGATAATTGGACTGTTCTGCCTTTTGCTTCAGTGTCTTAAATGTTAATTAAGATTAATTGGCCGGGTGGTGGCTCACACCTATAATCCCAGCACTTTGGGAGGCTGAGGTAGGCGAATCACAAGGTCAGGAGTTTGAGACCAGGCTGGCAAACATGGTGAAACCCCATCTCTACTAAAAATACAAAAAATTAGCTGGGTGTGGTGGCGGGCGCCTGTAATCCCAGCTACTTGGGAGGATGAGGCGGGAAAATTGCTTCAACCCAGGAGGCGGAGGTTGCAGTGAGCTGAGATTGTGCCACTGCACTCCAGCCCTGGCAACAGAGTGAGACTCCATCTCAAAAAAAAAAAAAAGATGAATTAATTGCTCTTAGAGCAAGTCAAGAGCTATCCTGCTAGAGGGAGCCACAGTCCCTGAGCACAGATACCCTTTGTCCTGGGCATCCCCTTTGAGCAGAATGGTTCACTAAATGAGGCGAAGACAAGCGCCAAGTAGTCTTTTCTGTTTTAAAAGAACAATGCAATGTGAGACCTGAAACTTGTTTTTCTCATTGATTAGGCAACCCGTAACCAAGAACACATTTAGACATTACAGAGTTCTAGGAAAAGGCGGTTTTGGAGAGGTGAGTAATGGGAGTCAGTTCGGAGCAGCGCTACTAGCTGGGTAGGCAGCAAGGTCCTGAGAACACGGCTTCAAGTAACGCATCAACCCTCCCAGTACACTGTTGCCTTAGTGGGCGTTTTGGGAATCATCTTAGCCGACTGTGAGAATCCACATGGAATTTTGAGCAAAAGGTTTTGAAGAATCCCTTCTCTTGGTGACTTCACCTTTTACCTTATAGTTCTGAAGAAGCTGGTTTCCATGCTTGATGCCCCAGCTCAGTCACTTTGCCCAGATGGAAAGATGATTCTGTTCCTGTATTGTGGAATTTCCATGATTGTATTTCTGTAAATTTAAGACTGGCCCCAAATTCACATAGTACAGAGTGAATTATTCAATATACTTACGTAACCCCTACTCTGTTTGGACACGTATGTACCTCATACCTACATCAAAAGGTGTTTGGAAATGTGTCCATTTGGGAAAATCCTAAGGAAATGACTCACAGACTCACGAGGAGTTTTTGGTTTGTTTGTCTGTTTGTTTGTTTTGAGATGAGTTTTGCTCTTCTTGCCCAGGCTGGAGTGCAATGGCTCACCACAACCTCTGCCTCCTGGGTTCAAGCGATTCTCCTGCCTCAGCCTCCCAAGTAGCTGGGATTACAGGCATGCGCCACCACACCTGGCTAATTTTTGTATTTTTAGTAGAGGAGGGTTTCTCCATGTTGGGCGGGCTGGTCTTGAACTCCCGACCTCAGGTGATCCGCCCTCCTCAGCCTCCCAAAGTGCTGGGATTACAGGCGTGAGCCACCGCGCCCGGCCCAGATTGTTGTTTAAATATAATGGGTCTCCTAGATGGAGACCACTGTAGTTGGCGGATGGAGAACAGCAGCAGTTCTGGTCTGGGGATTTAAAAGAATGTTAATTACCTTATTAGTTACCTGGAGTGATCATATGAAGTTCGAGAACTTATAAGCCCCTAAGAGCCAGGCAAGCCATTGCCAAACTAACACTGTATGTTTAACTCAGAAGCAGGTTACACTGCCTGGGTGTGACTCAGATATTATTGCTCCCATATTACATTCAAAGCAAAAGCCACTAGCATTGGCTTGAAGTTAATTAGAAAGCTGACCTAGGAGGCAGCACACTGCAACCGAGATCTGTCAGGCACCTGCAGCTTGACATGACAAGAAATTGGCCAACATAGTCGTGACTTCAGTAACAGTACTGTCCCTCTGCTACAGTTCCAGAGACCATGAAGAATATTTTGCCTAATCCAATCAAATGCTTACTCTCATCCCTCCAGGACAGATATTTCTGTAAGAAATCCGCCCTCTGTTTGAATATGTCCTAGAACAGGAAATTCATTTTCTCACTTCGAGTCTTGCTAATCTGCCTCTAATGATCTGCAAATGCAAAGACTCAGATTTTGTGAAAGAGCAGAGGAAACATTTCTGGAACATGGGTCATGTGTTTACAAAGGAATGAAAGTCTAATTATGGCCACATGTCAGTTTATAAAACATGTCAGTCCTGATAGGATTCAACAGGGACATGTTAGCAAATTTTAGCTATTGTGAAAGACCTGGTGCTGGGTGCGGTGGCTCACGCCTGTAATCCTAGCACTTTGGGAGGCCAAGGTGGGCGGATCGCTTGAGCCCAGAAGTTCAGACCAGCCTAGGCAACATGGCAAGACCCCGTCTCTATTTAAATATTTAGTATAAATAAATACATAAAAAAGAAGACAAGAAAGACTTAGTATAATTATGATTGTATAGATTACTTTTTAACAGATTTACTTGGGTTCCCAAACAAATGACTGGCTGCACGAATCAAGCGTGGCAGTTTGCAGCAGACTTGCTCTGGAGGTGGTGCGCTCTCCGTCAAGGCCCAGAGGCAGGGAGCAGTCAGCCCACCCCTACTCCGAATGCCTGTTGGAAGGAGCCCTGCTCACCCTAATGCGGGGACAGCCTCTGTGCCCTTTAATCTAGATTCTAATCGTGCATTTGCTTTTTCCAAGTGCTAGCACTTCCTCTAGTGGGCTTTTCTTTCTTTTTATTTTGAGACAGAGTCTCGCTCTGTCGCCCAGGCTGGAGCGCAATGGCTGGATCTCAGCTCACTGCAAGCTCCGCCTCCCGGGTTTACGCCATTCTCCTGCCTCAGCCTCCTGAGTAGCTGGGACTACAGGCGCCCGCCACCTCGCCCGGCTAGTTTTTTGTATTTTTTTTTTAGTTGAGACGGGGTTTCACGGTGTTAGCCAGGATGGTCTCGATCTCCTGACCTCGTGATCCGCCCATCTCGGCCTCCCAAAGTGCTGGGATTACAGGCTTGAGCCACCGCGCCCGGCACCTCTAGTGGTCTTGAGAGAGCAAACGTAGTTGGTTTTATTTTGTCAACAGTAATTCTTTTGCTTATGCTTGAAGTCCTCCAAAATTAATTTGTAGGGTCCTGAGTGAGCACAATGGTAAGGGAATTGAGTAGACATCTCTGCTGTCATGGTTTTAGGCCGCAGACTGTAGTGGAAGGAGCACGTACTCAGACGTGGACAGACCCAAGGTCAGGGTCCTGTCGTATCATTTCCAGCAGTGTGATCTTGGGCCCGCCATGGCGATCTCATCTCTAGCAGGGAAATAATGGGCCCTGCCCGCCAGGCTGCTGTAAGCCAGTGAGTGTTCACCCCCAACTGTTAGCACAGTGCCTAACACTCTTGTCTGCTTTCCATTCCCTGTCTCTGATTTGCCAATTCCACTTAGAATATTTTTTTAAAAATTAACGATAAAGAGATATGAAGAGATTTTTATGCCAAGTCTTAATGGTAAGAAAATGATTAAATACATTTTGCGATAGTCACATTTTAGGAAAACATTTCATGATGGGAAAATAGTCACACAATAAGATTTTTTAAAAGGAGGTTAAGAAATAATACCTATTTTACAATATGAGACCAGTTTTGCCATCAAAGGCTGGGGTGGTGGGGAACAAGGTATGTATTCTTGCATACCCATGTAAGAAGGTGGGCCTAGAATCAAATAGAACAAAATATTAACAGTGATTATCTTGGAATTGCAGGTGAGTTTTTATCACTGTCCTTCTTACTTCCAATATTTTCCACAATTAACTTTGTATTTCTTTTACCACCAAAATTGTTTTATTGGTAGATAAAATTATATCATATCTTATGTTTGCTTTTAAAGCAGTCGCCTGTGGGGTGTGCAATGGATGGACCAGAACCTGAGGCTCATGATACTATTTTTTCCACTTTTGAATGTTGGAAATTTTTCATGACATAAAGTTAAAATAATACATAAATACTACTTTAAGAAGTAATTGAATAAAGGTATGAAAATTGTGAATTATATGAAATATATTTCCTTATACTCTTGATTTTTTAAATTAAAAATTCAAGAATCTTTTTAGGCTAGGCACAGTGGTTCACACCTGTTAATCCCAGCACTTTGGGAGTCCAAAGTGGGCGGATCACCTGAGGTCAGGAGTTCAAGACCAGCCTAGCCAACATGGTGTCTCTACTAAAAATACAAGAAAAATTAGCCAGGCATGGTGGCGGGCACCTGTAATCCCAGCTGCTCTGGAGGCTGAGGCAGGAGAATCCTGAGACGGAGTCTCACTCTGTCACCCAGGCTGGAGTGCAGTGGCGCGATCTCGGCTCACTGCATCCTCTGCCTCCCAGGTTCTAGCGATTCTTCTGCCTCAGCCTCCGGAGTAGCTGGGATTATAGGCACCCGCCAGCATGGCTGGTGAATTTTTTTTTTTTTTCGTATTTTTAGTACAGACAGGGTTTCACCATGTTGGCCAGGCTGGTTTCGAACTCCAGACCTCAGGTGATCTGCCTGTCTTGGCCTCCCAAAGTGCTGGCATTATAGGCATGAACCACCATGCCCAGCTGAAAAAAGAATCTTTTAGTTTTACTTTTAAAACTTTTGCCGTTTTACAAAAGTAAAATAGACATATGGGAACATTTAAAAATTAAACAGATGTACCTTGATCACCTATGCCAGTTAGTGCCATTCGGACACTGTCTTAGAGTTGATAGAACACAGCGCGTCACTGAGAGGAGGACCGACTCACATCGACAACACGCACCTTTGAAATGGTCTCCTCATGCGTTGCTGCTGGTCTCTGCCAGTGAGGGTCTCATCAAGCAAAGGGTTTCCTTTGTGTGGCCTAAGAAATGTCAGGTGGACATAAACCTCCTTTACTTTGCTGTTTAGGTTTGTGCCTGTCAAGTGCGAGCCACAGGAAAAATGTATGCCTGTAAAAAGCTACAAAAAAAAAGAATAAAGAAGAGGAAAGGTGAAGCCATGGCTCTAAATGAAAAAAGAATTCTGGACAAAGTGCAAAGTAGATTCGTAGTAAGTGTCTCCTCTTAGTCTTCACTGTGCCTCGGGTGATTCGTAGCACTTATGTCAGCCGACATGCCGCTCAGCTCACTCTCATTGAAGCTGTGGAAGTCATTTCTTGTTTTCTGAGTTTATGTGGGGTTTTGCTCTTTTTAGTAACAGTTTAGTTTTTAGTTACAGCTCTCTTCTTTCTTATTCAAACCTTAGAAAACATGAAAGTAGTGATACTGCTTCTAACTTCTGGTTTGTTATAAATCTGTAGTCCCCCGCCTCCCATTCTGTCCCCCTTCACACCTGCCAGCTTGCGGAGCTTGTCCAGGTCGGTTAGTTACCTTGTGTTTCTTGGTGAATTTCCCTTATCACAGCCAGTCAGAGCTTATCTCTGTTTGCTGTCAGTCTCCAGTCAAGTTTCTCTGGCCCCCAGGACACTGACTTGGCTGTGCTTGAGGAGACCTTCTCTGTCTCTTTTTTTTTGTTGACACAAGGTCTCACTTTGTGGTCCAGGCTGGAGTGCAATGGCAAGATCTTGGATCACTGCAACCTTGACCTCCCAGGCCCAAATGATCCTCCTGCCTCAGCCTTCCAAGCAGCTGGGAGCACGGGCACATTCCACCATGCCCAGCTAGGTTTTAATTTTTTTATTTTTATTCTTATTTTTAGAGATGAGATCTCTGGCCAGGCGTGGTGGCTCACACCTGTAATTCCACTACTTAGGGAGGCCAAGGAGGGTGGATCACCTGAGGTCAGGAGTTTGAGACCAGCCTGACCAACATGGTAAAATCCCGTCTCTACTAAAAATACAAAAAGAATTAGCTGGGCCTGGTGGTGCGTGCTTATAGTCCCAGCTACTCGGGATGCTGAGGCAGGAGAATCACTTGAACCTGGGAGGCAGTGGTTGCAGTGAGCTGAGATTGCAGCACTGCACTCCAGCCTGGGCAACAGAGCGAGACTCTGTCTCAAACAAACAAAAAAAAAGACAGAGGGAGAGATGAGATCTCCTTTTGTTGCTCAGGCTGGTCTTGAACTCCTGAACTCAAGTGATCCACCTGCCTCAGCTTCCCAAAGTGTTGGGATTACAGGCGTGAGCCACCATGTCTGGCTGAGGATACTATCTCTAGCCCCTCTTCTCATGTGGGCCTCCTCCCTCTGGCCTCAATCTGTTTTCTACGTTTTCCTTTTTCTGGGAAGTTTACCGCTAGGCCCTCAACTAGCATATCCCAATTGTATGAAGCCCAAATCCCACCTTCCCACCTTTCTGGGGAGGACAGAGCATTGGGTGGACTGGTATGAGTTCAGGGAAGCAGTTCCAGGCTTTACAGTATGCATGGTGTAGAGTGGTTCTCATCTCCAAACCCAGTTTCTCTCTACCTGGTTACGTATGTCCTGTAGCAGCTACTGAAGTATGAAGACTGGTTGAAGGGACAGTGTGAATGAGAATTTATAAAATGATTTGTCATGTTAGAGCTATTTCCTCCAAGCCATTTATTTCTTAGCCCTGAGGTCAGCTGCTTTGTGCAGGGGGACAGATGTTCCCAAACAGTGTACCTTCACAGCCAGCACCTGGATTTAATAGCACAGTGTGTGTATATGATATGTCACTCTCACCTGCAATTACATGAAAATCTTTAATACAGTGGGCTTATCTGGGAGTTGCTTTAAACATATTTTTTGGCTGGGCTTGGTGGCTCATGCCTGTCATTTCAGCACTTTGGGAGGCCAAGGTAGGAGGATCACTTGAGCCCAGGAGTTTGAAACCAGCCTAGGTAACACAGGGAGACCCCCATCTCTACACATTTTTTTTTTTTTTTTTTTTTTGAGACAGTCTTGCGCTGTCTCCCAGGCTGGAGTGCAGTGGCACGATCTTGGCTCACTGCAACATCCGGCTCCCGGGTTCAAGTGATTCTCCTGCCTCAGCCTTCCAAGTAGCTGGGATTACAGGCGCCTGCCACCACACCCAGCTAATTTTTTGTATTATTAGTAGAGACTGGGTTTTACTTTGTTGGCCAGGCTGGTCTCAAACTCCTGACCTTGTGATCTGCCCGCCTTGGCCTCCCAAAATGCTGGGGATTACAGGCGTGAACCAGTGCGCCTGGCCTCTACAAAAATTTTTTTTCAAAAAGGCCAGGCACTGTAGCTCACGCCCTGTAATCCCAGCACTTTGGGAGGCTGAGGCCTGCAGATCACCTGAGGTCCGGAGTTGGAGACCAGCCTGGCCAACATGGTGAAACCCTGTCTCTAATAAAATACAAAAATTAGGCCGGGCGCAGTGGTTCAAGCCTGTAATCCCAGCACTTTGGGAGGCCGAGACGGGCGGATCACGAGGTCAGGAGATCGAGACCATCCTGGCTAAC